>NC_045168.1:147500-165000 GCF_900700415.2 Clupea harengus
AAGGGGTGCAGAGAGCATAATGCCATCTGGAGGTTAAGTATGAGATTAACTGTTTTTGAATAAAAACGTGCCTAGACATTCATTTGGTGGGATTACTTACCTATGTCCCCTCCCAGCACGCAGCACACATACACACACACACACACACACACACACACACACACACACACACACACACACACAGGCTGCAAACATTTTCACTTGTTTTGTTCAGCAAATGTCATGTAAGTTACTTAAGTCATGGTGGATGACTCAGATGTTAAACAAGATGGACGTCCTACAGGGGACAGATGTTTAGCAGTAACTGTGTGTGTGTGTGTGTGTGTGTGTGTGTGTGTGTGTGTGTGTGTGTGTGTGTGTGTGTGAGAGGTTTAGCAGTAACAGGATGGACGGTAGAGGAGACAGATGTTTAGCAGTTACAGGATGGATGTCCTCACACAAATGCTCACTGCATTACCCACGTGTGTGTGTGTGTGTGTGTGTGTGTGTGTGCCCACTGCATTACCCACCTGTGTGTGTGTGTGTGTGTGTGTGTGCTCACTGCATTATCTACCTGTGTGTGTGTGTGTGTGTGTGTGTGTGTGTGTGTGTGTGTGTGTGTGTGGGTTCAGGTCATGTGACAAGTTTTATCCAACCAGAGACCGGAGAAAAGTGACGACGTCCGGTTTCAATACGGTATCTCTGGTCAACACGTTATCTCTGCCGACAGACATGCTAGCTAACGTTAGCTAAAATGAGCTTGTGTTCGCTTAACCCTCTAATCACCATTGCGTCCACCGACGGCGATGGCATGTTAACTGCGAACTGCAGTTCGGGACTACAAACACAAACATGTATCACATTCAGCCAGTTGGAACAGTAGAACACAACAGAATAGGCCTTGATGGCCGCATTCCTACACTTATAAAATGCAATTCAATGTGGAAGTAATCCAAGTATTCAGAATACGTTACTCAGATTAGTTAATGTAACGGAATACGTTTTGAAAGTATCCTTCCCAACACTGCCCACCTGTGTGTGTGTGTGTGCTCACTGCATTACCCACCTGTGTGTGTGTGTGTGTGCTCACCGCATTACCCACCTGTGTGTGTGTGTGTGTGTGTGTGTGCTCACTGCATTACCCACCTGTGTGTGTGTGTGTGTGTGTGTGTGTGTGCTCACTGCATTACCCACCTGTGTGTGTGTGTGTGTGTGTGTGTGTGTGTGCTCACTGCATTACCCACGTGTGTGTGTGTGTGTGTGTGTGTGTGAGAGAGAGACAGAGAGAGACGGAGAGGATGGATAGTGTGTAATGTAAATAGCCATTATGTGTGTGTGTGTGTGTATGTGTGAGTGTGTGTGTGTGTGTGTGTGTGTGTGTGTGTGTATGTGTGAGTGTGTGTGTGTGTGTGTGTCAGAAGAGGAGGTGCTGTGATATTTTAGATCAGGGCAGAATCCCCACCGGAGGTACTCACTCCCCCCTAACACTCCCTCTCTCCATCCTTCTCTCGCTCCCTCCTTCTTTTGCTCCCTCCTTCTCTCTCTCCATCCCTCTCTTTCTCTCCCCCCTCTCTCTCTCCCTCATTCTCTCTCTCTCCGCCTAACATTCCCTCTCTCCCTTCATCTCTCTCTCTCCCTCCTTCTCTCTCTCTCTCTCCTTCCTAACACTTCCTCTCTCCATCCTTCTCTCTCTCCCACTCCTAACACCCTCTCTCTACCTCCTTCTCTCTCTCTCCCTCCTTCTCTCTCTCTCCCCCTAATACTCCCTCTCCCCCTCCTTCTCTCTCTCCCACTCCTAACACCCTCTCTCTACCTCCTTCTCTCTCTCTCCCTCCTTCTCTCTCTCTCCCTCCTAACACTTCCTCTCTCCATCCTTCTCTTTCTCTCCCCCTCGTTCTCTCCCCTCTCTCTCTCTCCATCCTTCTCTCTCCCTCCTTCTCTTTCTCTCCCCCCCTCTCTCTCCATCCTTCTCTCCCTCCCTCCTTCTCTTTCTCTCCCCCTCTCTCTCTCCATCCTTCTCTCCCTCCCTCCCTCCTTCTCTTTCTCTCTCTCTCCATCCTTCTCTCTCTACCTCCTTCTCTTTCTCTCTCTCTCTTTCTCTCACACTCGTTACCCAGTCCACTGATAGGTCAAAGGTTGAAGCTCATTAAGTGGCTCTGGACGTGAACAAGACCACACACACACACACACACACACACACACACACACACACACACACGTGGACGTGAACAGCTCCCCTAAGACAGCGGCCCACACTGAGGGCAGAGACTTGGGCAAGACACACACACACCCTCAGACACACACACCCTCAGTCACACACACACACACACACACACACACACACACACCCTCAGTCACACACACACACCCTGTCACACACACACACCCTCAGTCACACACACACACACACACACACACCCTCAGTCACACACACACACCCTCAGTCACTCACACACACACACACACACCCTCAGTCACACACACACACACACACACACCCTCAGTCACACACACACACCCTGTCACACACACACACCCTCAGTCACACACACACACACACACACACACTGAGTCACACACACACACACACCCTCAGTCACACACACCACTCAGTCACACACACACACACTCAGTCACACACATACACCCTCAGTCACACACACACACCCTCAGTCACACACACACACACCCTCCAAAGTCACACACACACACCCTCCCAAAGTCACACACACACACACACACACCCTCAGTCACACACACACACACACACACACTCAGTCACACACACACACCCTCCCAAAGTCAGACACACACACCCTCAGTCACACACACACACACACACACACACTCAGTCACACACACACACCCTCAGTCACACACACACACACACTCAGTCACACACACACACCCTCCCAAAGTCACACACACACACACACACACACACACCCTCAGTCACACACACACACTCAGTCACACACACACACCCTACCAAAGTCACACACACACACCCTCCCAAAGTCACACACACACCCTCAGTCACACACACACCCTCAGTCACACACACACACCCTCAGTCACACACACACACACACCCTCAGTCACACACACACACCCTCAGTCACACACACACACCCTCCCAAAGTCACACACACACACACACACACACACCCTCAGTCACACACACACACACTCAGTCACACACACACACAGTCACACACACACACACTCAGTCACACACACACACCCTCCCAAAGTCACACACACACACACACACCCTCAGTCACACACAAACACACTCAGTCACACACACACACACTGTCACACACACACACTCAGTCACACACACACACACACCCTCAGTCACACACACTCAGTCACACACACACCCTCAGTCACACACACACCCTCCCAAAGTCACACACACTCCCTCAGTCACACACACACACTCAAAGCCACACACACACACCCTCAGTCACACACACACACACACTCAAAGTCACACACAAACACTCTCAAAGTCACACACAAACACTCTCAGTCACAAACACTCTCAGTCACAAACACTCTCAGTCACAAACACTCTCAGTCACAAACACTCTGTCACACACACACACACACACACACACTCAGTCGCACACACACACCCTCCCAAAGTCACACACACACACCCTCCCAAAGTCACACACACACCCTCAGTCACACACACACACCCTCAGTCACACACACACACCCTCCCAAAGTCACACACACACACACACACCCTCAGTCACACACACACACACACTCAGTCAGTCACACACACACAGTCACACACACACACACTCAGTCACACACACACCCTCCCAAAGTCACACACACACTCAAAGTCACACACAAACACTCTCAAAGTCACACACAAACACTCTCAGTCACAAACACTCTCAGTCACAAACACTCTCAGTCACAAACACTCTCAGTCACAAACACTCTGTCACACACACACACACTCAGTCACACACACACACCCTCCCAAAGACACACACACACCCTCAGTCACACACACACACCCTCAGTCACACACACACACCCTCAGTCACACACACACACCCTCAGTCACACACACACACCCTCCCAAAGTCACACACACACACACACACACACACACACCCTCAGTCACACACACACACACACTCAGTCAGTCACACACACACAGTCACACACACACACACACACTCAGTCACACACACACCCTCCCAAAGTCACACACACACACACACACACACACCCTCAGTCACACACAAACACACTCAGTCACACACACACACACTCAGTCACACACACACACACACTCAGTCACACACACACACCCTCAGTCACACACACTCAGTCACACACACTCAGTCACACACACACCCTCAGTCACACACACACCCTCAGTCACACACACACACCCTCAGTCACACACACACACCCTCAGTCACACACACACACCCTCAGTCACACACACACACCCTCCCAAAGTCACACACACTCCCTCAGTCACACACACACACTCAAAGCCACACACACACACACACCCTCAGTCACACACACACACACTCAGTCACACACACACACCCTCCCAAAGTCACACACACACACACACACACTCAGTCACACACACACACTCAGTCACACACACACACACACCCTCAGTCACACACACTCAGTCACACACACTCAGTCACACACACACCCTCAGTCACACACACACCCTCCCAAAGTCACACACACTCCCTCAGTCACACACACACACTCAAAGCCACACACACACACCCTCAGTCACACACACACACACACAAAGTCACACACAAACACTCTCAAAGTCACACACAAACACTCTCAGTCACAAACACTCTCAGTCACAAACACTCTCAGTCACAAACACTCTGTCACACACACACACACTCAGTCGCACACACACACCCTCCCAAAGTCACACACACACCCTCAGTCACACACACACACCCTCAGTCACACACACACACCCTCAGTCACACACACACACCCTCCCAAAGTCACACACACACACACACACACACACACACCCTCAGTCACACACACACACACACTCAGTCAGTCACACACACACAGTCACACACACACACACTCAGTCACACACACACCCTCCCAAAGTCACACACACACACACACACACACACCCTCAGTCACACACAAACACACTCAGTCACACACACACACCCTCAGTCACACACACTCAGTCACACACACTCAGTCACACACACACCCTCAGTCACACACACACCCTCAGTCACACACACACACCCTCAGTCACACACACACACCCTCCCAAAGTCACACACACTCCCTCAGTCACACACACACACTCAAAGCCACACACACACACACACCCTCAGTCACACACACACACTCAAAGTCACACACAAACACTCTCAGTCACAAACACTCTCAGTCACAAACACTCCGTCACACACACACACACTCTCAGTCACACACACTCTCAGTCACACACACACACTCAAAGTCACACACAAACACTCTCAGTCACACCCACACACACACACACTCTCAGTCACACACAAACACTCTCAGTCACACACACACACAGGTTTTATCATAGCCATTACACAGTGGTCAGAGTTATAAGAGCATTATGTAGTGGTCAGTATTAGAGGTATGTGATGAAGCCAAGTGTTCTGTGTGTGTGTGTGTGTTGGAGCCCAGTGGTGTGTGTGTGATGGAGCCCAGTGGTCAGTATTAGAGGTGTGTGTGTGTGTGTGTGTGTGTGTGTGTGTGTGTGGAGCCCATTGGTCAGTATTAGAGGTGTGTGTGTGTGTGTGTGTGTGTGTGTGGAGCCCAGTGGTCAGTATTAGAGGTGTGTGTGTGTGTGTGTGTGTGTGTGTGTGTGTGTGTGTGTGTGTGTGGAGCCCATTGGTCAGTACAAGAGATGTGTGTGTGTGTGTGTGTGTGTGTGTGTGTGTGTGTGGAGCCCAGTGGTCAGTATTAGAGATGTGTGTGTGTGTGTGTGTGTGTGTGTGCGTGTGGTCAGTATAAGAGATGTGTGATGGAGCTGTAACGGCAGACTCGTTAGGTTACCGTCACATAATGAGGGACAAGACACAAGACAGTTTAAATTCAATAATACGAATTTATTTATACCAATGTCAACAATCAACCAAATAGGGGTATGAAAAAGGTAATGTTCAATGTCGTGCATGAATGGGTGAATGAATGTATCAATTTGTTAGGTAAATTAATAAGAAAGTGAGAGCTAAAGAAATAGAAAGGGGGACAGATTTAGAAAGAAGTCAAAGCGCCCGTGTGAGAGAGAATATCAATGTAGTGCCTACAAGTACCGGAAAGAAGTGCCTCCTGAGAGAGAGAGCAAAACCCTTTTATAGCCCCACCCTAAATACAGGTGCAGACAATAAAGCATTTAGGCTCAGGTTCGTCCTTCCCGTGCACTGGCAGGGCGAAGCCTGAAGGGGGGCACAGGTGGGAGTCACACCTCCCTCACTAAGAGGTTTGCTGTAGGTAAACCTCAAACAAACAAAAACAAAAAGAAAGACCTCCTGTGCCACATCAACCTAAATCCTGGGGCCCCCTAGGACTAGGGAAATGCAACACAGACAGTACACATAAAGTATCTATACTACAGTATATGATAACTAACCACAGTGAAGATTCTTAGACTCTGGACAACGCATCTGCCACAATGTTGTCCTTGCCTCTGATATGTTGAATCTTCAAAGGGTATTGCTGAAGAATTAAGCTCCAACGCATAATGCGTTGATTCTGGTTTCGCATACGATCAATAAAGACCAATGGGTTGTGGTCAGTGAAAATGTCTATTGGACTCGGAGAGGAGCCCAAGTAGACCTCAAAATGCTGTACTGCAAGGATTAAAGCTAGCGCTTCTCTCTCCACTGTGGAGTAGACTTGCTGATGGCGATTAAACTTCCTTGAAAAGTATGCTACTGGGTGCTCTACTCCATTTAATCCTACCTGTAACAGAACTGCTCCAGCACCACTCTCACTGGCATCAACAGCAATACTGAAAGGACGGTCAAAGTCGGGAGCAGATAGCACAGGGGAAGAAGCAAGCAACAGCTTAACATTGTCAAATGCTTCTTGACAACTAGGAGACCATTGAAATTGAACCTTAGGACTGAGGAGGTTTGTTAAAGGTGTAACAGAAGAAAAGTTCCTACAAAAGGCCCTATAGTAACCGGCCATACCAAGAAACCTCCGGAGTTCCCGGCGGTTCTCAGGTGTGGTGAAGTTACATATGGCTTCAATCTTTGCTCCTACAGGCCGAACTTGTCCTCCACCAACTATCTTACCAAGATAAGTAACACTAGCCTTACCAAACTCACACTTGGCAAGGTTTATAGTTAGGTTAGCGTTAGCCAGACGAGTAAAGAGTTCGTTGATCTGCTGCAAATGATGAGTCCAGTTAGTACTATAAAGAACCACATCATCAAGGTATGCATCACAACCCTTCATACCTGCCAAGACCAGGTTGACGAGCCTCTGAAAAGTCGCGGGAGCATTTCTGACCCCAAATGGCATAACACGGTACTGCAGGAAATTATCAGATGTTACAAAAGCAGATAATTCTTTAGCCCTGACTGTTAAAGGAACCTGCCAGTACCCTTTTAGAAGGTCAAATTTACTCACAAATTTGGCTGAGCCAACACGGTCTATGCAGTCATCACATCGGGGTAATGGATAACAGTCTGGCTTTGTAACTGAATTCAGTCGACGATAGTCAGTGCAAAAACGAAAGGTTCCATCTGGTTTGTTCACTAACAAACAGGGGGAGCTCCATGCACTAAAACTCGGTTCAGCAAGATCATGGGCTAACAGATAGTCTACTTCTTTCTGCAACAATTCCTTCTTCCTAGGATTGACACGATAGGCGTGTTTAATTGGTGAAGCTCCACCAACGTCAATATCATGTTCAATCACAGATGTACGTGTAGGAACATCAGGAAACAGAGCAGGAAAAAACTCAATCAAACCAATGATATATGTTTTCTCCATATCATTCAAATGGGAAAGATGTAAAGGTAACTCTGCTAGGAACTCAGAATTTCGCAGACGACCTTCCACGATCGCCTGTGATGGACCTCACGCCCTCACTGGACTCCTCACTGACAAAATCAAGACTTTCAGAACCGTTAACCACCGAAGAGACCACATAGTCTGGATCACTAGAGCCCCCTAGAGGCATGGTGGCAATTAATCCAACAGGTGCAGCTGGTAAAGGAGAAAAATAAGGTTTCAAAAGATTAATATGACAGACCTGCACCTTTTTCCGCCGATCTGGCGTACTAATGACATAATTGTGATCATTGAAACATTTCACAATTTCGTACGGGCCACTGAATTTAGCCTGAAAGGGACTATTCAGAATAGGCAACAAAGCTAAAACTTTATCCCCAAGTTTAAAACTACGTTGCTTCGCCCTGCGGTTGTAAAGACGTTGCATCTTAGACTGAGCTTTACCCAGCTTACGTCTAGCAGCAGCTCTAGCTTCGTACAAACGGTAGCGAAATCCGCTAACATAATCCAAAACATTAACAGGTGTCTCAGCAGTACACCACTCATCAGTAGGGTTGGGTACCGAGAACCGGTACCAATATGGAACCGGTTCCAATACAACCGGTACCTACCCGGACCGAAATGCAACGCAGATTACGGTGCTTCATTTCGGTGCCTGAGCCAATTGAACACGGTCGCTAGGCAGATTGCGTGGGGCACATGTAAAACTGCCCCAGCTGCCAATGTAAACTTTGTCCTGTGTCGCTCACGCTCATTGGTGTTTTCATAGCAACAGTCTTATGACAGTGAAGAGCAGGCAAGCACAAACAGAATTAGCCGTCAACCTTTTAACAGAGAAAATACCGAAAGGTAAACGGTCAAAAGTGTGGCTGTATTTCGCACAAAAAGATTCAAACATCGCGACGTGCAGCAAATGCAACAAAATAATTGCGTGAAAAGAGGGGAGAGAAGGCAAGAGTCAACGGCAGATCAGCAACCGAAGACTGAAAAATAAACGGAGGAGATGACAGCTAAACTACCAACGGTAGTCTCTTAAAGGGGCAGTACATATTTTCTCGTACTCAGTGTGTTCAAGTAACAAGATTAACTATAAACAAGATAGAAAAGATAGGTATAAACAAATCATAAAATTGTGAAATTTCATGAAATAAATACATTTTTGACTCCAAAGGCAAATATGCTCATGTTTTTTTTATTTATTTATATTTAAGTATACTATAAACTGTTGTTTACAGTTAATATAATGTTCATAGTTTGAAGTTAAAAAGTTTGAAGCTGTAGTTGGAAGCCAAGTGTTTTGTATGTATTTATATTTATAATATACTTTAAACAGTTAATATATTGTTCAATTTGAAGAAAAAAAATTGCCTTGGCAATAAAAAAAGCCTTTCTTTAATGTCGTCAATCGTCGCTTTGTGCTTTAAAAAAAAAAAAGTATCGGTTCAGGCACCGTTTAGGCACCGGTATCGTTTTAAAAGTATCGGTTATGTACCGGTATCGGATAAAAACCAAACGATACCCATCCCTACTCATCAGCTAAGACAGCGGTTGGCCCTCTCACAGCATGTCCAAATACCAGTTCATTAGGGCTAAAGCCCGTGCTCTCCTGAACAACCTCCCTAATTGCTAAGAGAAGCCAAGGGAGACCCTCCTCCCAATCAGACCCAAGTTCTACACAGTAGGACCGTAACAGAGACTTGAGCGTCTGATGAAAACGTTCGAGGGCACCCTGACTTTGGGGATGGTAAGCACTTGAGATGTTATGTTTGGCTTTAAGCTGACGTAATGCCCTAGCAAACTGTTTTGACATGAAATTAGACCCTCGGTCACTTTGAAGAACTTTTGGAATACCAAAAGTTGACATGAAATTGGTAAGAGCCTTCAACACCGACTTAGTCGTAATGGACCTAAGTGGGTATGCTATAGGATAGCGTGTAGATTGACACATCACCGTTAGTAGATACAAATGTCCAGCCTTAGAGCGAGGCAATGGACCCACACAATCCACTATGAGGTATTCAAAAGGATTGGACACTGCAGGAATGGGCTGCAATGGCGCGACAGGAATCTGTTGGTTAGGTTTGCCGGTTAACTGGCACACATGACATGTTTTCAGATAGGAGGAAACATCTCTCCTTAACCTAGGCCAACAAAACCGACGCACAATCCTGTCATAGGTCTAGGCACCCCAGTGTGTCCCGCTACTTCGTTGTGAGCTAGGTCTAGCACCGCTTTCCTGAACTTACAAGGAACTACTACTTGTACAAAAGAATTGGTAAAATTCTCTTTCTGGAACACATACCTTCTACACAACAAGCCATCTTGTACAAAGTAGGAGGACTCATCCTCAGCATTCTCTTGAGATGCTAAAACAAATAAAGGTTTAAGAGAAGAGTCAACCAATTGCTCTTTAATCAATTCTTCACGTGAAACCTTAAACAAGTCAGGCAAAGAACAGCGCTCAAGCTCATTTGAACTCAAAATTGTGACTTCTGAATCACCATTAATCACTCCCAAAGGAGGCGCTACTTTCACAGACTTACTCTCACCATCTGCGTCATCACCACCTCCAGTGGAGTCGTCCAAGTTAGTATTGGTAGTCTCCAGCTCCCCTACAGGTGATTGTGAGGAATCACTAGATGAAACTAGATCAGGTTTAGTAAGGAAAGTGTCGTTTAGAGACACCAAATCAGAATCAAGACCACGTTTTACCATGGCACGAGTGACAGCACAGCTAGGAAACACATCAGGATGCCGCCGTGCGCACTGATCAGGCTTTGGTGGTACCTCAGGCACCGAATCAGAGACAACAGGTGGCGAGACGGCCTCGGTGTTACCCCAAACCTTCCCCCCAGCTAAATCATTGCCTAAGATAAATGAAATACCTGGTACAGGGAGACCTTGACGAACTCCTACCACCACATCACCTTTGACCAGTTTTGAAGAGAGACAAACTCGATGCAACGGCACCTGGACAGGAGTCATTTCAAAACCCCTGACTAGAACATGTGTTCCGGTGTAAGTGCTGTCAGACAAAGGCAAAACACCAGACAGCATAAAAGACTGAGCTGCCCCAGTATCTCTTAGTATGCGAACTGGCACACTACAATGCCCATCAGGCAAAGACACAGAGCCTTTGGTGACAAAGGGAGTGTAATCTGCATCAACTTCACCTTTATCTTGCTTAGAAGCAACCACAGGTCCAACACTCAAAGTATCATTTAAAGAAAACAGGGTGCTTCCACAGGAAGTCACTAGGCCAAAACTCTTGGACTTCCCTTTATCTTTCTCTTTCCTCTTACGAAGTTCTACACAGTCATACTTCATATGGCCTACCTTCTTGCAATAGTTGCAAATGACTTCTGTGTTGTTATAAGGAGGACGGCTAGCATTAGCAGGGGGAGATGAGCGCGGAGCATCATTTCCACCTCCATACTGTTGCTGACTGTTAACAAGTGGTCGTGTTCTGCTCTGATGGCTTACCCAGCCGCTACCAGGTACACGCTTATGCGTAAGCACAAACTTATCAGCAAGAACAGCAGCCTCGTGCAACTTTTGCACTTCCTGTTCACACAGATGGACAGCCACAGCTTCAGGGAGACAGTTCATAAAATCCTCTATGAGGACAAGTTGTCGTAGGTCTTCCCTGGAATCTGCTTTCTGTGAACAGCACCACCTATCAAACAGACGCTCTTTCTCACGTGCAAATTCAACAAAAGTTTGCTGTTCAGACTTCCTGGTCTTCCTAAACTTTTGGCGATAAGCCTCAGGGACAAGCTCATAAGCTTGAAGGATGGCCGTTTTCAAATCCTCATAGTTCATAGCTTGTTCCAAACCTAGAGCAGAAAACACTTCCTGCGCCTTCCCTGTAAAAACACACTGAAGCAACAGAGGCCACACATTCTCGGGCCATTTAAGAGTGGTCGCCACTCTCTCAAAGTGAGAAAAATATTTCTCCACATCTTTCTCTATGAAGGGTGGTACAAGGCGGATATTCTTAGTGACATCAAAACCAGGTTGTTGATGGGCAGGAGAGGGGGGCTGAGATGGCAGTTGTTTAAGTTCAAGATCAAGCTTCTTTAATGTCAAAGCATGTTCTCGCTCATGCTCACGCTCCTCCATCTCCATACGCTTTAGCTGGAGCTCATGCTCGAGTTTGTGAACCTCTAAAGCCCTTTCTGATTCAATCTCTTTTTCTCTTAGAAACCTAGCCTCCCTCTCAGCATTCAGTTTCTCAAATTGTAACTGATCTGAATCAGATTCCAAAACTCCTTTAAGTATAAGCTGGCTTTTTATAGACTTAAACAATGTTTCTTTCAAGCTTTTCTCTAAAGTAGTTAAGGCCAGTTCATAATGTTCAGCCACTGCACAGAGTTGCACCTTAGTTAAATTAGACAATCCTTCCTCAGACGGCTTGGCAATAAATTCTTCAGGGGTTGCCATTTTAACTCAGTCAAACTCACAAACCAGTACAGCCCTAAACCCAGTTCACTCTGAAGTATAGCTATGTGCTACCTATTCTGCCACAATAGGAATTTAAAGAAACACAAGCTATGCTACCATGCACAGCAACAGGCTACCAAGTGGCCACAAAAACAAAATCAAAATTTGAGGCACAAAGAAAATTACAGACTAGGCCACTAGTTCTCTTTCACACATGTAAGCGACACCCAATGGCAAACAGACTGTGATACACACGGCAGTGCACCACACCAATAAACTGGTAACTAATAACCAGAACCAAGTAGACACAAATCTACAAACAGATAACAGTTTACCAATATTTAGCTTAGCTAAACATCAAGAACGTTAAAGTTCAAACAAGCACTCACTAGCTCAGTTTACTGCTTCTCAAAAGGCAAAGTTACTGAGAACAAACAAGCCAACGGAGACACCTCCAAACAAAGCACAGTAACTTTCAAACTAAGCGTTTTTCAGCTACAAGTTAACCAACTTGCACTGCAAACGCAGACAGCAGTAAAGTCATTTACAGACTAACAAAAGAAAAGAACTCACCACATCCGCAAGCACGAACCAAAATACTCCCATGCATCCAGGTGAAATCGTCCATTGATTGCTGGCGCTAATTCCCACTGAAAAGGTGTGTCTAATAAGGCAGTCCACTGGCGTCCTAAATATCTAACCAAATAAGCTAACTGTCCTAGCTAGCTCTTCTGAGACGTGCTGGCCTTGAGGCGACTGGATAACGCTAAACTCGCTACAGCCAAGCTGCACGAAGCGTGCCCCTGACAGAGTTATTTAACAACAACTTCGGACCAGGATTGTCTCAAAATAACAAACTAAAACAATAAAGAGAAAACAATAACCAGTACTCCGAAGGAAAGGCAAGGCCCAGCTGGAGCACTCTTCCTTAGCCAGAGACTGCACGAAATTACGAATAGCCAATGCAAAACAGACGTTCTCACCTGAACTCACGAAAGTCTTTGATCCGGATATTTTTTAACAGGTTA
The DNA here is from genome assembly GCF_900700415.2 of Clupea harengus. NCBI lineage: Eukaryota > Metazoa > Chordata > Actinopteri > Clupeiformes > Clupeidae > Clupea > Clupea harengus. The sequence goes on from NC_045168.1 coordinate 161,018, forward strand.
CGCGGACGAGCAACCCAAATTATGTAACGGCAGACTCGTTAGGTTACCGTCACATAATGAGGGACAAGACAGTTTAAATTCAATAATACGAATTTATTTATACCAATGTCAACAATCAACCAAATAGGGGTATGAAAAAGGTAATGTTCAATGTCGTGCATGAATGGGTGAATGAATGTATCAATTTGTTAGGTAAATTAATAAGAAAGTGAGAGCTAAAGAAATAGAAAGGGGGACAGATTTAGAAAGAAGTCAAAGCGCCCGTGTGAGAGAGAATATCAATGTAGTGCCTACAAGTACCGGAAAGAAGTGCCTCCTGAGAGAGAGAGCAAAACCCTTTTATAGCCCCACCCTAAATACAGGTGCAGACAATAAAGCATTTAGGCTCAGGTTCGTCCTTCCCGTGCACTGGCAGGGCGAAGCCTGAAGGGGGGCACAGGTGGGCGTCACAGAGCCCAGTGGTCTCAGTGGTCAGTATTAGAGATGTGTGTGTGTGTGTGTGTGTGTGTGTGTGTGGAGCCCCGTGGTCAGTATAACAGGTGTGTGATGGAGCCCCGTGGTGTGTGTGTGTGTGTGTGTGTGTGTGTGTGTGTGTGTGTGAGGTGTGTGATGGAGCCCTGTGGTCTCCGTGGCGTGACTCAGCTCCATGGGTGTGCTGTCAGCTTCAGTAAGCCCAGACTTTATGGCCTGTTTTTAAAATGCGTGTTTGCTTTGCCACATGTCAAATAACCCAATATGTGCATCTATTTAATCTGACTGAGTGTGTGTGTGTGTGTGTGTGTGTGTGTGTGTGTGTGTGTGTGTGTGTGTGTGTGTGTGTGTGTGTGTGTGTGTTCATACAGTGTAATAACCCAATATGTGCATCTATTATATCTGACTCCCTTCATATCCTGGCCTCGCCCCAAGGGCCTTTTAATTATGCTAAACCTCAGTCATGAAGATGGCATTTCACACAGTGGAATATAACCTAGTGTGACTGAGTGTGTGTGTGTGTGTGTGTGTGTGTGTGTGTGTGTGTGTGTGACTGAGTGTGTGTGTGTGTGTGTGTGTGTGTGTGTGTGTGACTGAGTGTGTGTGTGTGTGTGTGTGTGTGTGTGTGTGTGTGTGTGTGACTGAGTGTGTGTGTGTGTGTGTGTGTGTGTGTGTGTGTGTGTGTGTGTGCGTGTGACTGAGTGTGTGTGTGTGTGTGTGTGTGTGTGTGTGTGTGACTGAGTGTGTGTGTGTGTGTGTGTGTGTGCGTGTGTGTGTGTGTGACAGAAAGACTCTTTAACACAGACTACTCCTCGTTGGAGTGTGTGTGTGTGTGTGTGTGTGTGTGTGTGTGTGTGTGTGTGTGTGTGTGTGTGTGTGTGTGTGTGTGTGTGACAGAAAGACTCTTTAACACAGACTACACCTGGATGGTTAACCTTTTAAGGACTCATTATTAACAAGAACAAATTCATTCGGGGAGAAATGTCACTCCTGAAATATTTAAAAGTTCAGAGCCCATCCTAATTACCACACCTCTAGACCTGAGTCACTGACCAGTGGGTGGGTGTGGAGGCAGGGGGGGGTGGGTGTGGGGGGGGGGGGGAGGGAGAAAGAGAAACACGTAGAGCTGGAAGCAGAGATGGGCAGACACACACACACACACACACACACACACACACACTCACACACTCACTCACACACACACTCACTCACACACTCAGAGATGGGCAGCATTTCTATTACTTGTATTTGAAATACGTATTTCAATTACTTTTGAGTATTTTGTAATTTGTATTTGATAGGGCAATTTGTAACAAAATACTTTAGAGTGGAGTAATTTTGTATTTAAAATACTCAAAATACTTTCTCCAGTGTTTAGGCAGAAGGAGATTCTGCCACTAGACCGTTTGATCTGCCTCTGAATGTCATTGTCCAATCAGGCAACAGTCAGGCAAAAGTGGTGCTTCAAATGACCCGCCCCTTTTTGGGGCGAAATGACTCTCTCTCATTGACTCTCATGTTAAATCCATTTTTTCTCACAAAACAGGGCTGTGTTCGAAAACTTAGATAGCTGTCTTGATCCTTGTCAATTTATCTTCATTAGTATGCCGACTAAAAGGAGGTTCTTTCAAAGAGCGTATCGAGATGTTGCACTGAACGTTAGCCATCTTGACAGAATGGCCGTGTCTATTACTGCCTACTTGCGCACTTAAAACACTGACTTTCAGTGCTTAGGGCGTTCACACTGACAGAACCAGCAGGACTCAGGGCACTAAAAGTACCCGGATTGCACACTTAAAACTGTCAAAAAATGCAGTGTGAAATGATGGACACTACTCGCCCTAAACGGGCGCCATCTTGGCTACGTAGCAAAAGAGGAGGAGCCCTTTCAGCAGCTTCTCAGTTTGGAAAGTTGGCTGACTGACGCCTCGCAAATCACTTCCACCATTATTGCTGGTTACAATAACTGTGTTATCTGATAGTACAGTGTCTATTTCTCGGTAACTTTTGAAAAATCTAATGACTCGATTCACTAATTCAGCAGGAAGGAGTCATTCGATTCACTGATACGAACAGGGAGGAGTCATTCGATTCAGCAGGAAGGAGTCATTCGATTCAGCAGGAAGGAGTCATTCGATTCACTAATACGAACAGGAAGGAGTCATTCGATTCAGCAGGAAGGAGTCATTCGATTCAGCAGGAAGGAGTCCTTCGATTCACTGATACAGACAAGAAGGAGTCATTCGATTCAGCAGGAAGGAGTCATTCAATTCAGCAGGAGGGAGTCATTCGATTCACTGATTCAGCAGGAAGGAGTCATTCAATTCAGCAGGAAGGAGTCATTCAATTCAGCAGGAAGGAGTCATTCGATTCACTGATTCAGCAGGAAGGAGTCATTCAATTCAGCAGGAAGGAGTCATTCGATTCAGCAGGAAGGAGTCATTCGATTCAGCAGGAAGGAGTCATTCGATTCACTAATTCAGCAGGAAGGAGTCATTCGATTCACTGATACGAACAGGAAGGAGTCATTCGATTCAGCAGGAAGGAGTCATTCGATTCACTAATACAGGAAGGAGTCATTCGATTCGATTCACTAATACAGGAAGGAGTCATTCGATTCACAGGAAGGAGTCATTCGATTCACTGATACAAACAGGAAGGAGTCATTCGATTCAGCAGGAAGGAGTCATTCGATTCAGCAGGAAGGAGTCATTCGATTCACCAATACAGAGCAGGAAGGAGTCATTCGATTCAGCAGGAAGGAGTCATTCGATTCAGCAGGAAGGAGTCATTCGATTCACTAATACAGGAAGGAGTCATTCGATTCAGCAGGAAGGAGTCATTCGATTCAGCAGGAAGGAGTCATTCAATTCACTGATTCAGCAGGAAGGTGTCATTCGATTCAGCAGGAAGGAGTCATTCGATTCACTGATTCAGCAGGAAGGAGTCATTCAATTCAGCAGGAAAGAGTCATTCGATTCACTGATTCAGCAGGAAGGAGTCATTCGATTCAGCAGGAAGGAGTCATTCGATTCAACAGGAAGGAGTCATTCGATTCAGCAGGAAGGAGTCATTCGATTCACTAATACAGCAGGAAGGAGTCATTCGATTCACTAATACGAACAGGAAGGAGTCATTCGATTCAGCAGGAAGGAGTCATTCGATTCACTAATACAGGAAGGAGTCATTCGATTCACTAATACGAACAAGCACAGGACTGAATGCTGAATATGAAGCCCAGTAATATATATATAGTAATATATAACTATAACTAGTAATATATATAGGCACATCCTGAGTGTGTGTGTGTGTGTCCTGAGGGACTCCAGGTGTTTGACTGAGATGTGCTATTTCAAACTAACTAGTAATATATATAGTAATATATAACTATAACTAGTTATATATATAGTAATATATATCTATGACTATTAATACATATAGAAATATACGTATAATTATAGCTAGAAATATAAATATCTGTGAACTGTATATCTAAATATATATATATACAC
>NC_045168.1:187500-190000 GCF_900700415.2 Clupea harengus
AAGACACAACACACAGACATACATGACATAGACAAATGGAAGGGACTTAACTCAAACATCTTTGGCTAGAGTAAGGAGGCTTAGGTTTACACCATTTCTTTCAAAGAAACAGCAATACTATGCCATGCATCTATAGTTTTCTCTGAAGCACCATTCATTCGAGCTGTTGACAGTTCCAGGTATATTATGTCCAAAAAGGAAAGGGACCAGGACTTGATAGACATAGAGTGAGGTGGTTTCCAACGAGTTGAAATCATTTTCTTGGCAGCAGTGAGTCCAGCAAAAACTGCACGCTTTTGTATTTTAGACAGTGTTAAGGTAGACAAGTTATTCAAAATCAACGTTTTCACATTAACAGGCACTGTAACATCAGTCAAGGTAGATCATTTGGATGCAACATTGTTCCAAAATAACCTGGCAGGAGGGCAGTCCCATATCATATGAAGATATGTGCCCTGCACCTTCATTGACAAACTTCATGTGGTGCAATCTGGCAGGGGTAAGATACGTCCTATGTATAAAGTTGTAATGGATTTGCTGGTGATCTGGATTGCGTGACACTTGAGAGATGTCAGACCACACATCATGCCAATCAAATTCTTCGTCTAATTCTGGGCAGTCTTTTTCCCAGACCCGTTCCACAGGAAGTGAAAAGCGGTCAGGTATCACCAAAAACTGATAGAGTTTGGAGACCATACCTTTGGTTTTAGTCTGTAATGTAAAAAGTTTCCGAACAGGGTGAGTGGGTAAACGGCCTTGCCAAGGGACACCGTACGCCTTGAGCGCTGAACTTAACTGTAGGTAAAAGAAAAACGAAGAACCTGGCAGATTGAATGCATTTTTTATATCAGAGAAAGAGAGTAGACCATAATTATTAAAAATATCTTTTAGATAGTGAACTCCCCCTTGTTCCCACGGTGGAGCTGATATCGGTCTCCCACCAATCAGAAGTGCTTTATTATTGAATATTGGAGAAAGGGTATGCCAAATGTTTGAAATATGACAGTGTTTCTCAACCATTCTCCAGGTTCTCATTAGATGAGAAATGATGGGGCCAAATCGCAGCTGACATTGCTTATTAGAGATATTGACAAAAAGCACATCATGGAGAGACCATGGCTCTATCATGCTGCTCTCTAAAGAGCGCCAGGAAACTGAGGTGGATGGGTTAAACCAGGTGAGCAGAGGCCTTAGGACGAAAGACCAGAAGTCAAATTTGAAATCGGGAACAGAGAGACCGCCATCCTCCCTCCTTCTCTGCAGAGTGGACATCTTCACAGTCATAAACAAACACAGTTATAAACAAACAACAACATGGGAAGTAAACAACATGGAAGCATTTAGTCCTGTTGAAGGTGGTTCTGTTGCAGGAGTCCTAGACATGGCACTGGCATACCAACACACTCGAGGAGATCTCATGGCACATACCAACACCCTTACCACCCTAGACATGGCACTGGCATACCAACACCCTTACCACCCTGCATATCAGTTTCATAACAGCTTCATAACAGCTTCACAGCAGCTGCACCTGCCACCTCTCAGCAGTGCTACATTTCAGCACCTCGGACAGCGTCACTGCAGCTGCACATCTCAAGTCTCTTGTTCCTCCTTTCTTGTCTCTCCGGAGTGTCTCTCGTTTCTTGTCTCTCCTTTCTTGTCTCTTCGGAGTGTCTCTCGTTTCTTGTCTCTCGTTTCTCGTCTCTCCTTTCTTGTCTCTCCTTTCTTGTCTCTCCTTTCTTGTCTCTCCTTTCTCGTCTCTCGTTTCTTGTCTCTCCTTTCTTGTCTCTCCTGAGTGTCTCTCGTTTCTTGTCTCTACTGAGTGTCTCTCCTTTCTTGTCTCTCGTTTCTCGTCTCTCCTTTCTTGTCTCTCCTTTCTCGTCTCTCCTTTCTTGTCTCTCCTTTCTTGTCTCTCCTTTCTTGTCTCCTTTCTTGTCTCTCCTTTCTTGTATCTCCTGAGTGTCTCTCGTTTCTTGTCTCTCTTTTCTTGTCTCTCCTTTCTTGTCTCTCCTTTCTTGTCTCTCGTTTCTTGTCTCTCCTTTCTTGTCTGTCCTGAGTGTCTCTCGTTTCTTGTCTCTCCTGAGTGTCTCTCCTTTCTTGTCTCTCCTTTCTTGTCTCTCCTTTCTTGTCTCTCCTTTCTTGTCTGTCCTGAGTGTCTCTCGTTTCTTGTCTCTACTGAGTGTCTCTCCTTTCTTGTCTCTCGTTTCTCGTCTCTCTTTTCTTGTCTCTCGTTTCTCGTCTCTCCTTTCTTGTCTCTCCTTTCTCGTCTCTCCTTTCTTGTCTCTCCTTTCTTGTCTCTCCTGAGTGTCTCCTTTCTTGTCTCTCCTTTCTTGTATCTCCTGAGTGTCTCTCGTTTCTTGTCTCTCTTTTCTTGTCTCTCCTTTCTTGTCTCTCGTTTCTTGTCTCTCCTTTCTTGTCTGTCCTGAGTGTCTCTCGTTTCTTGTCTCTCCTGAGTGTCTCTCCTTTCTTGTCTCTCCTTTCTTGTCTCTCCTGAGTGTCT
>NC_045168.1:200000-205000 GCF_900700415.2 Clupea harengus
CAGACTGGTGTGCGGAGTGAACAATGATAGAATGCAACGTAGACTATTGTCTGAAGGGGGCTTGACGTTCGATAGGGCCCTGACGTTGTGTTTGGCTATGGAATCAGCGTCAAAGGACGTGAAAGAGATGCAAGGCCAGTTAGCAGAGGACACGGCTCAAAATGAATGTGGGAGGAAATCTCAGACAGCTGTCCACAGGATGTTTTCAGACAATGCACAACGTAAATTCCCCAGTTGTTACCGCTGTAAAGGACAGCATACAGCAGATGAGTGTAAATTTGCTACAGCGCTCTGCTACAACTGTGGTAAGAGGGGACATATAAGCAAGGCCTGCAGATCTAAGGCAGCGGCGGCTAGTACATATAAAGCAGTGTACAAGGGGGGCCAGAGAGGCGAAGGCAGAGGCTTTAGCAAAGAACGGCGTACACATCTTCTAAGAGAAGGAGAAGGAGAAAGTGACACAGAGGAAAGTAGCACTCACACCATCTACAGTGTGTCACAAGAAGTAGCCAAGGTGGCTCCCATCACGCGCACAGTGAAAATAAATGGACAAGAGGTCATGTTTGAAATAGACACTGGCTGTGGAGTGACCATAGTAAGCAAACAACAATATGTGCAGCTTTGGAAGAAAACAGCCATATCAGAGATGAAGCCTTGCTTGCTAAAATTGAAAACATATACTGGAGAGAGGCTCAGAGTCCTAGGCAGGGTACAAGTGCAGGTGCAGAACGCACAAACAGAAAAGACATTGCCGGTAGTGATAGTTGAGGGTGATGGACCTAACCTACTGGGGCGAAGTTGGCTACGGGAGCTGGGCCTGGCAGATCAGTTGGTGAACCAGGTGGAGTCAGCACCTCCATTGCAGCTGGAACAGATACTGAATAGACATACTGAAGTGTTTAAGGAAGGGCTGGGACAGCTTAAAAATTTCAAAGCAAAGATCAATGTAGACATGGAGGCTCAGCCAAGATTCTGCAAACCACGGCCGGTGCCATATGCTGTAAAGCCACTAGTAGAGAGAGAGCTACAGAGGCTGCAGGATGACAAGATTATAGAGCCAGTGCAGTATGCAGAGTGGGCAGCGCCCATTGTACCAGTTAGGAAGCCGGACGGGTCAATTCGAATATGTGGGGATTATAAACTCACAGTAAATCGTGCATCGCGGCTGGATCAGTATCCAATTCCTAGGGTGGAGGACCTGTTTGCACAGCTGAATGGGGGACAACACTTCACCAAATTAGATATGAGTCATGCCTATCAGCAGCTGGTCCTGGAGGAAGAATCTAGGAAGTATGTCACTGTCAACACACACAAAGGCCTGTTTACCTACACCCGTTTACCATTTGGGGTAGCGTCAAGTCCTGGGATTTTCCAAAGAACCATGGAGGGCATCCTGGGGGGCATCCCAAACGTGGCCATCTACTTAGATGACATTCTGATCTCAGGACCCAATGACCAAAAACACCTGGAACACCTAGAGGAAGTACTCCGTAGATTGGAGAACAGCGGCCTTAGGCTAAAAGAAGCAAGTGTGAATTCATGGGTAAAGAGGTGGCGTTTCTTGGACACAAAATAAATGCCAGCGGGTTGCGTCCGCTGACAGACAAGATGGAGGCTATCGCTGGAGCCCCTCAACCACAAAATGTCAGTGAGTTGAAAGCTTACCTGGGGTTGTTAAATTATTACCACAGATTCCTACCAAAACTCTCCACGCTGCTGGCCCCGCTACACATACTTTTAAAGAAAGAGGAAAAATGGTCATGGGGTTCAAGGCAGCAGAAGGCATTTGAGGAGTCAAAAGAGCTGCTGCAATCCTGTAGTGTGTTAGTGCATTATGATGGAAACAAACCTCTCATCTTGGCATGTGATGCCTCGCCCTACGGGGTGGGGCAGTACTTTCCCATCTAATGGCGGATGGCTCGGACAGACCCATAGGATTCGTGTCAAGGACCCTCAATCCCGCTGAAAAAAACTACTCCCAGCTAGACAAGGAGGGACTGGCAGTGATGTTTGGAGTAAAGAAATTTTCATAATATCTGTACGGGAAGACAATTCACTATTGTGACGGATGCATAAGCCACTAATCTCACTATTCAGTGAAATGAGAGCCATACCGCAGATGCTCGCCCCGGATACAGAGATGGCAGTCACACTGGCAGCGTATGAGTACACCATTGTTTACAAGGTAGGCCGAGACCACACGAACGCGGACGCTCTGAGCAGACTGCCACTGGAAGGGAAAGAGCAGAAAATGCCTGAGGAAGAAGAGAGAGTAATGCTGTTTGAAGATGTTGAAAACACCTCCAGTTAATGCACAGCAGATAAAGCAATGGACTGACAAGATCCGGTGTTGCTAGAGTGAGGGACTACATCCTGCCGAGGGTGGCCAAGGGAAGTGGAAAATAAGGCATTTACACCATACACCAGGCGTAAGGATGAGCTCAGCATACAAGAAGGATGTTTACTGTGGGGAGGACGAGTGGTTGTCCCTCCACCGGGACGAAATGCTTTGTTGAGGCAGCTTCACCAAGGTCACCCAGGCATCACTAGGATGAAGGGGTTGGCACGCAGCTACATGTGGTGGCCGAACATGGATGCCGAGGTGGAGGAGCAGGTGAAGGCCTGTGTGACATGTCAGGAAAATAGAACAGTCCGCCAGTGGCCCCATTACATCCGTGGGAAGTGCCAGACAAGCCATGGAAAGAATCCATGTTGATTATGCAGGTCCATGGAAAGGGAAAATGTTTTCTGATTCAGGTGGACTCATACTCAAAGTGGATTTGAAGCGCATGCGGTGAGTAGGTCCACATCGGCTGTCACGATTGAGTGCCTGAGACAGAGTTTTAGTCAACACGGCATACCTGAGGTGATGGTGTCGGACAATGGTAGTTGTTTCACCAGTGAAGAGTTCCAAGAATTCATAGAGAAGAATGGGATAAGGCACATCACTACGGCACCATATCACCCGCTTCTAATGGCTTAGCGGAGAGGGCAGTGCAAACCTTTAAGTCACTTGTGAGAAGAGCACAGGAGATTCAATTGACACCAAAATCGCACGAGCACTGTTCAACTACCGTATAACCCCTCAATCCACCACGGGGAAATCACCAGCTGAGTTATTGTGCGGTAGGAAGTTGAGGTCAACGCTAGAACTTAATACACCCAGATTTCCAAGGCAGAGTGCGCGGGAAGCAGGAGAAACAAAAGTATTACCATGACAGGCATGCCAGAGCAAGGATTCTTGAGGAAGGAGACTTAGTCTTCACACGTAACTACAGCTCCGGACCAACATGGATACCTGGTGCCGTAACAGAAAAGACTGGTCCTGTATCCTGCAAAGTCACACTCGGGAACGGACAAGTGGTGAGACGACACATGGACCAAGTGCGTGGCAGAAGTTCCCCATCGCCAAGGAGACCGGAGGCCTTACCTGAGGCTTCACTAGTGGAACCACCAATCGGACTTGAGACACCTTTCTGCGCTGATGATGACGGCACGGCCGCAGAACCAGCTGATGTACTGACAGAGCCATTTCCGGCAGAGGAACAACCAGCAGTGAGAAGGTCTCAGCGAGATAGAAAGGCTCCTGATTACTTCTCTGCAAGCTAAAAAAAAAAAAAAAAAAAAAAAGACTTTGAATGATTGAAATGGCTATGATTAGTTTAGTAGTGAGTTCCACATACAGAGGACAAGAATGCGTCCTGGAATCTCACTGGGATGAGGTAGTCCACCCAAATCCCTAGCTTAAAGATGTTCTTTAGGGTTGTATATATGGGAATAGAGGTATTTATATATATATATATTTATAAAAAAAAAAAAAAAAAAAATGATGTGTTCAATTTGGGAGTTAGCTTCTACTAGTTTTCTCTGAGGGGAAGGAATGTTGTAAGTTCAGAGAAAAGCACTACCTGCACTAATCCCCTAGGGGGAGGTAACGTTGGGGTGAAGGGTTAAGACACGGGTGTTAGAGAGACAATGGTTAAAAGAAGTCAGGCAGTGGCTATGCTATGTTGGTGTGCAGTAGCTAATAAAAAACCCTTTACTCAAACCATCGTGAGGATATTACACGACTGATCTTGAAAGTAGTGGCTTACAAAAGCTAAATAAGTCATCACATAGAAAATAACTCAGTGTTAGTGCAAGAAGCAAACATTCACACTGTGAAACCTATGACAAGTGACAGTGGTATATAGGAATTTGCCACTTCACAGCCTGCTAGCCACGATTTTCTTTCATTCCAATTCTTGGATGTAGGATTCCCCCCCCTTGTAGAAACCTGTTGAATGGATACATTTGGTCTAGGAAGTCCTAAATGTTTTGTTGTCAATTTACCTTCATAAGTACGCCGACTTTCAAAGAGCGAATCGAGTTGTTGCACTGAATGTTAAAAATGGATTTAACATGAGTCAATGAGAGAGATCTGGGGCGATTTCAGTTTTGCCCCAAAAAGGGGCGGGGTCATTTCAAGCACCACGTTTGCCTGAGTGACTGTTGGCTGATTCGACAATGACATTCAGAGGCAGATCAGACGGTCTAGTGGTAGAATCTGACAGAAAAAAAAATTCCTTTTCCCGTAGGCAGTGCGTCGCCCTAATCGCCTTTATGGACAAGCCGCCCCTGAACTATATTGTAGAAATGAACATTAGCCTACAGAACATACGATGGGGTGTGAACATCAGTGGTATCAGTAGTGTTGCATGCTGGGTGTGTGATTGTGTGTGTGTGTAGGGGTGTTGAAGGTGTCTGCAAGCGAGTGATGCAAGTGTTGAGTAGGCTAGAGTGATTGACATTTAATAACGCCTAAAACAAAGTTAGACTGACGGAAGACATTAGATGAGTAAAGAAGACACTTCAGAAAATTTTCGAAAAATAGGCACCATGAGTGTGAATACAGATCGCAAGGAATGGTATAAAATTCAGTCAGTGAATTTGATCTTTTATAGATATTCGAGTAAATTATACGTGTTCAGCGAAGCATAGATTATAGTCAGTGCCGGCGA
>NC_045168.1:215000-235000 GCF_900700415.2 Clupea harengus
GTGTGTGTGAGAGAGAGAGAGAGAGAGAGAGAGAGAGAGAGAGAGAGAGAGAGAGAGAATGAGTGTGATGGTGAGCCATAGGGGAGTGTGTGTGTGTGTGTGTGTGTGTGTGTGAGAGAGAGAGAGAGAATGAGAGAGGTCCTCTCCTCCTCAGGTTCATCCCTCACTGAGGATGTTCAGTGCCCAGCTAATAAGAACAGGCTCCGCCATTACATGACCCTCCCTCTTCCCCTCTCCTTCTGTCTGCCGTGACTCTGGGGTATCTCCACTTGAATCATCGCATGGAAGGGATATAAGGCACTTTTACAGGACTTAAGGACCCCCATGTGTGTGTGTGTGTGTGTGTGTTCCCCTCTCCTCCTGTCTGCCGTGACTCTGGGGTATCTCCACTTGAATCATCGCATGGAAGGGATATCAGGGCGCTTTTACAGGACTTAAGGACCACCATGGGGGAACACAGCCCGTAGCCTCAGCCCGTAGCCACTGAGCTGCTCCAGCAGGATGGGCCAACCCAAGGAGGTTTGAACAGAAGACTTTCTCCCGATTGAACCTGTCCACTTTGTTAACTTTCTGTTCACCCAGTGATTAGCTACAACTGGTCATTTGGGTCTGCCTTCTAGTTAAGCAGTCTAGTCCACGGCCGACTACGGATGTCACCTCACAAAATAAATCGTGTGCTATCAGAATAAAACCATTGACTCATTTTGACCATTTGGCTGAGGCGTTTCTAGGTGCAATTCTAAGTTGTTTTTCGTTGAGTTGTGGAGTTTCGTCTGTGTGATGATGGGAGTGTTTGTGAGTGTGTGTGATGTGAGTGAGTGTGTGTGTGTGTATGTGTGTGTGATGGGAGTGTGTGTGTGTGTGTGTGTGTGTGATGGGAGTGTTTGTGAGTGTGTGTGTGTGTATGTGTGTGCAGTGTTGTATAGTAACGAAGTAGAAAAAGTTCGTTACTGTACTTAAGTCGTTTTTTTTGGATATCTGTACTTTACTTTACTACTTATATTTCTGTTTACTTTTACTTTTACTTCGCTACATTTTGCAAAGAAAACTGATACTTTTACTCGGATACATTTCCCCTGAAACCTTCGTTACTCGTTACAAATTCAAATCATCTTTAGAAAAAAAATGAATCATGAGAGTGATGAGACCAACAACGGGGACTGTGGTAGAACACAGACTGCAAGCAGGTTTGGCGAATCAGTGGTCCTAGCACACGTTAATGCGCTATTGACCGTTCGCAAAAGCCCTGCTTAGTTACTGTTGCTACGTCTTTTGAACTCGTTGAACTTTTTGGAGTAATATCTCCGCGATATCCTCCAGAACAAGGCATAATGGACTGCAATATGCAGTGGAAGGATATATCCAAAACATTAAGATCAACAACGAAGGGGACACAACAATAATCGAAGCAAAAGCATTCAGGTCTCAATCAAAAAATGAGAAACCCCACGACCTCTTCATTAAATGCCACCAGCAGAACCTTGTAGACTAGTCATGTTCTTTCACCGCTGGGTAAGATCTGTATATAATATTTCAAGCAGCTAATAACCTACAAAGATTATTATTATTCTTTATTCCATCTCTGGCGAGGTATCTAGCTAGCTAGCTAGGATGGTGACAATCTAAAGTACAGTACAGTAACGTAGCAGTGTGGAGCAAGATAGCTGCTAGCAACGTTATTGTTCAAGGGATGTGTGTGCATGTTGCTGAAAGTATTTCACAGTCACTGTAGTGATCAATTGCTTGTAAAACTGATGATCCTGATGTAATGCTATGGCTTTGTATCAGATCGCCAGGTTATTGCTCTCAGGTTGTGCCTTATGAATACCTTGGGATACTCAGGAGTAGGTTGCCCATTCACAGAATGTTACAATGTGCTGCTTTAGTATTGCCTATTGTGTAATAAGGCCCAGTTTATAAGTATGCTCATTCTAGTCGGAATAAACTTCATAATTCTCAAAATTCTGACCCTTTGCTTTTTTATTAACAGCATTTACTTGTACTTTTACTTTCAATACTTGAGTACATTTAATCAGAAAATTACTTTTGATACTTAAGTGCAGTAAAGATCAGATACTTTAAGACTTTTACTCAAGTAGTATTCTAAAAGGTTACTTTTACTTTTACTTGAGTCATTTTCCAGTAAGGTATCTTTGCTTTTACTCAAGTATGGCTTTTGGGTACTTTATACACCACTGTGTGTGTGTGATGAGAGTGTGTGTGTGTGTGATGGGAGTGTTTGTGAGTGTGTGTATGTGTGTGTGATGGGAGTGTGTGTGTGTGTGTGTGTGTATGTGTTTGTGTGGTGTGAGTGTTTGTGAGTGTGTGTGTGATGGGAGTGTGTGTATGTGTGTGTGTGATGGGAGTGTTTGTGAGTGTGTGTGTGTGTGTGTGTGATGTAAGTGTTTGTGTGTGTGTGTGTGTTTGTGTGTGTGTGTGTATGTGTGTGTGATGGCATAAGATGGGCTCGCGCTCTCTGGGGTGGAAACTTTAAGAGATAGCGGCCGCTGCGCCGAACTGAGCATGCGCAGAAACGCTTCTGGCTCATCTCTCCAGTGAGGAATCACGGCTCCAACACCTCCACAAGCCTGATCTGACAGGAGTCGCATCTAATGCTCACTGGCGAGTTCCGCCATAACTCGGTTAAAATGACATCAGCACCCCGTTAATCATTCACAGTTATACAATAACACACTTTAAAGCACCACCGATGAAAAACAAACAAAAATGACATAAGTAGTACAAACTAGAACTAGGCTCGTGCTGAGGTTAACGTGACTAGAGGCGGACTTTAGAGGAACGGAACAACTGTTGCTTTCTCCAAAAATACCGGGAAAAGGAGAATATGACACAATTCCACCATTCATTCATCAATTGGCTGTACCATTTTGGATGAAGTTGAGAATTCCAAAAGCTAATGTTGCACTACTTACATGTCTAAGTTCATTTGTCCGGTCCTTCATGATCAGTCAAACTTTGTCTCCACACCTGTCGGTTTGTCGTCACGAGTAATCGCCGTGAAAAGTCACCGATTTCACCCGACAATGGGAATTCTTTTTCCAAAGACCTTTGATAGCAGGCGTGTGCGTGAGCAGTACAAATACTGTGAACGCGCATCTCCAAACGTGATTCCTCCGCCTGGCTTTCCACTTTCCTTTTGGAGGCAAGGCATATATGTCTATGGGAGGGCCCCCCGACAGTGGGGGTGACGCGTGTTTAATGAAGGACGAGAGCGCGTGCAAGTGCGTTTAACCCATAAATGACGGAAGCATCGGGCTGTTTCCGCGTGGTCCTCAGACACACACACACACACACACACACACACATATATGTATTGGTCCTGACCTGACCAATAAAATACACAATGGAGCACCGTAAACGGATTTCCAGGATGAAAACGTAAATGTACAAGTTAAGTATTTGGTGACGTCATTTGGATGCAACGGTGGCAGCAGGGACCATGGTGAGCGCAGGTTTAACCAATCGCGCACAATAGCGCCACCTGTTGACGTCGAACAAGAAATTCTCTTAATGCCCATACTGCTCGTTTAAGCATTGTTTTGAAGGATGTGTTTGTAGTTGAAGGCCTGAAAAAGCACATGTTCAAAGGCCTAAAGGTAAGAACCAGTAAACACACAGTAATGTTGGGAAACACTGTTTTATGTCCTGCTACATACTACATGTATTTACACTCATTCAAACATACTACATACTACATGTACTTACACTCATTTAAACATACTACATGTATGTACACTCATTCAAACATACTACACACGTGTATTTACATTCATTCAAACAGCCCGCTGTGGAGGGGCGCATCTCTGCTGCCATCTCTGGGCCCCATGGGCACTGCAGGCTGCGGGGCAGGAGCCCCCACCCCCACCCCCACCCAGGACTGCAGGTCGGGTCCAGCTGGGTATGGGGGGGGGCAGGTCGGGTCCAGCTGGGTATGAGGGAGGGGGGCAGGGTAGGGGAACAGTCGGGCCAGTCCGGTCCAGCTGGATACGGGTCGCTCAGAAGTGAGGTCTCCTGTGACGACCTGTGTACTTAGTGTCAGCCCGCACGCCCCTGGAGGATTACAGGTGCACACACACACAATCATTACATGTGCACACACACACACACACACACACACACACACACACACACATCATTACAGGTGCACACACACACACACACACACACACACACACACACACACACATCATTACAGGTGCACACACACATCATTACAGGTGCACACACACACACACGTCATTACAGCTGCACACGCACACACAGTAGGTGAGTGGGTGCACCCACACACACACACACACACACACAAACTCACCTGCCCTGCCTCCTCCTCCTCTCCTTCTTCTCCAGCACCCAGTCTCTGCTCTTCTTCACGCTCTTGCCCTTCATGTTCTTGAAGCGAGACCTGTTGCCACGGAAACAACACCAATAACATCAGGGGACAAGCATGGGTTTAACGTTTACGCGCACATGTTAAACATGTGTCGTTGCCTCTTTGATGGTTTCATAGTTTCGTTTGATAGCACGGAAGAGCAAACCACACATAATTCTTCACCATCGGTCTCTTTGTAGGTGAAGGCAAACTTCAGATAATTCTCTGAATATTTACGTGTCTTCTCCCGTTTGCGCTTTTCGCTGTTCATGGAAGGGGTGTTGGTATCCTCTGAAGGTAGATCATCTGAACCGCCATCAGTGGTGTTGTTCCGAGAAATTACAAAACGATCAATTATTTCAAATTGTATGGTTATGGCAGGTAACGTCTTTTGGCACCAGATAGCTAAATGTAGCTAAAAGTGCATATGTTGCCATTATGATCAAATGATCGCGTGAAGACTCATGGGTAGCCTATGTATTATTTGTAAGGAATAGAAAGCCATTTTTACGTTCTGTTTATCTTTATGTAGTCTTTTGGACGTTTTTTATTTTTGGAAAAGGGTAAAAATGCTTCAGATGAAATAATTTGGCGGACCCCCTGCAGTACCTCCGCGGACCCCCTGGGGGTCGCGGACCCCCGGTTGAAGACCTCTGCTCTAGAACGATTCTGTTTCGATTCAGAAAAGTTTATAATCGATTTTTTTAACACATTCATTTTCTGTTGAAATGCAAGAGCATCGATTATTGCATTGTTCATAGAAAGTCATAATTGTGACAAGGAAAAGCTTTTTCTCTAATAAAAAAATAGAGAAGGTAATTCATCTGTTGTTTTTCTTTAATTATCAAACACAAAGTAGGAAGTGATTTGAGACTCTGAGTAGCAAACTCAAATGTTTTAAAAATCGAGATGCATCGATAATCGTTTTATCGGTTTAGAATTGATAATCGATAATCGGTTTAGAATCGAATCGTTGACCTCTGAATCGGAATCGAATCGAATCGTGAGGTGCCAAGAGATTCCCACCCCTAGTGTTTATGTTTACGTGTTAAACCTTCATGTTGTGTGTTTATGTTTACGTGTTAAACCTTCACGTTGTGTGTTTATGTTTACTCTGTTGGCTCTGGGGGGCAGGTCCTCCCCAGAGTGCACAGTGCTCAAGTGGGCTATCTCCCGGGCCTTTCTGTGTGGAGTTTGCATGTTCTCCCCGTGTTCACAAGGGGTTTCCTCCACTAAGAACCCCAACAGTAAAAACATGCAAAATAACAGAACTCATGTCCATCCCTGACCAAAGATGGACAGTTCACTTCACTTGGTCCCCGGGCGCTGCAAAGCTGCCCACTGCTCCTGGGGGGTCCTTGAGGAAGGACGGTCCAGGATGGGAAAAAGCAGAAAATAAATTCACCGCGACCTCAGGCCTACCTGCGTGTGTGTGTGTGTGTCCTGTGTCGCCTCCATATATGCACGTGTGTGTTCCAGTGTGTCGTGTGTGCCATTAAAAACCTGACAAAGGTCTTAATTATTATTATATTCACAAGGGGTTTCCTCCGCTAATAATCCCAACAGAAAAACATGCAAAAAGAACAGAACAATCCTGTCCGTCCCTGATCGAGACGGACGGTTCACTTGGTCCCCGGGCGCTGAGAAGCTGCCCACTGCTCCTGGAGGATCCTGGAGGAGGGACGATCCGGGATGGGTTAAAAGCAGAGCAAAAATTCACGGCGACCTCAGGCCTGCGTGTGCGTGTGTGTAGTGTGTCCTGGTCGCCTCCATATATATATATATAACACGTGTGTGTTGCTGTGAGTTGTTCGTGCAATAAAAAAACGGACTGCAGTCAGCCTTGTTTGTTCGTTGTTTGTTTGTGTTAAACCTTCACGTTGTGTGTTTATGTTTATGTGCACGTGTTAAACCTTCACGTTGTGTGTTTATGTGCACGTGTTAAACCTTCACGTTGTGTGTTTCTGTTTACGTGTTAAACCTTCACGCTGTGTGTTTACGTGCACGTGTTAAACCTTCACGTTGTGTGTTTATGTTTACGTGTTAAACCTTCACGTTGTGTGTTTATGTTTCGGTTCAAGCCACCGCTTAGCTGCCACCTTCAGATGGTGTGCAGTGCGTACGTTTGTTTGTTTGTGTGTGTGTGTGTACATTTGTGTGGTTAAATTGTGTAGGTCGGCATGTGTGCGTATGAAAGTGCAGTTTTGTGTGTGTGAGCTCACGTGTTTCAGTGTGTGTGTGTGTGTGTGTGTGTGTGTGTGTGTCTGTCTGAGGGGGGAAAACCCCCCAGAGCCCATCTGCTGGCTGGGGGGACGACACCCTCTCTTCCTCTTGGTCACAAACCGCCCAATCAGCAGGGGGGGAGGGGTGACCCTCTACTGATTATGAGCCCGACCTTCACCATGACGACCAGCCTCTAATCTAATAACATGAGGACCAGCCTCTAACTAATAACATGAGGACCAGCCTCTGACTAATAACATGAGGCCTAGTCTCAGTGTGTGTGTGTGTGTGTGTGTGTGTGTGTCCTTCAACATGAGGACCAGCCTCTGACTACCGTAATTTCCGGACTATTAAGCGCACCTGAATATAAGCCTCACCCACTGAATTTTTCAAAAATAATTATTTTTAACATACATAAGCCGCACATGTCTATAAGCCGCAGGTGCCTACCGGTACATTGAAACAAATTAACTTTACACAGGCTAAAATGAATATCAAAAGTAATACAATAGTGATTATTAGTTTTGCCAGTTACGATAAGTGCACTGTTGCTTTAAGAGAGCACAGTTGCAAGAGTCAATCAGAAGCTAGAACGTTAGATTGAAGACAGATAGATAGAAGAAAGACGCTAGTTTGAAACCAGTGAGCTAAAGAACTTGAAAAGACTGGATTTGTATTGTATTACACTTTTATTTTCTAAAGTGTTTTGAGTTGTGTTCTGTCTACGCCGGTAGACTGTGGTTATTTTGACATTAGTTAAGTTATTGAGAGATACTGAGAAATCGCCTGGAGCTAATCCATCCATGCTGCATCCATGCTAGCATCCTAGCTCCACAAAGCCACCGTAAACACAAAGCCACCGTATACAGTCACAGGTATCATAATCCATAAATTAGCCGCGTCATTGTTTAAGCCGCGAGGTTCAAAGCATGGGAAAAAAGTAGCGGCTTATAGTCCGGAAAGTACGGTAATAACATGAGGCCTAGTCTCAGTGTGTGTGTGTGTGTGTGACCTTCAACATGAGGACCAGCCTCTGACTAATAACATGAGGACCAGCCTCTGACTAATAACATGAGGCCTAGTCTCAGTGTGTGTGTGTGTGTGTGTGTGTGTGTGTGTGTGTGTGTCCTTCAACATGAGGACCAGCCTCTGACTAATAACATGAGGCCTAGTCTCAGTGTGTGTGTGTGTGTGTGTGTGTGTGTGTGTGTGTGTGTGTGTGTGTGTGTGCGTGCGTGTCCTCACCTATGCGCTGTGAAGTTGGCCTGAGAAGACATTCCTCTCTCTGCCGTCTCCGCTCCGAGGCCCTGGAACGATAACCAGACAAAACAACCTTAGACCACAGGGACCCTAATCCCCAACCTTAGACCACAGGGACCCTAATCCCCAACCTTAGACCACAGGGACCCTAATCCCCAACCTTAGACCACAGGGACCCTAATCCCTAATCCCCAACCTTAGACCACAGGGACCCTAACCCCCAACCTTAGACCACAGGGACCCTAATCCTAACCCCTAACCTTAGACCACAGGGACCCTAACCCCCAACCTTAGACCACAGGGACCCTAATCCTAACCCCTAACCCCCAACCTTAGACCACAGGGACCCTAATCCTAACCCCTAACCTTAGACCACAGGGACCCTAACCCCCAACCTTAGACCACAGGGACCCTAATCCTAACCCCTAACCCCCAACCTTAGACCACTTAGCGTGCGTGCGTGCGTGCGTGCGTGCGTGCGTGCGTGCGTGCGTGTTCGGAGAGGGTTTGCAACGACGGAGAGGGCTCTCTGTGTCTCCGCAAACGGACGACCATAAATTAGCCTTAAGAGACCAGAGGGTCATGAAGTTTAAGACTGGGACTCAGAGATGATTAAGACTGGGACCAAGACCAAGACTCAGAGATGATTAAGACCAAGACTCAGAGATGATTAAGACTGGGACGCCAAGACCAGAGGGTCATAAAGTTTAAGCCCAAGACTCAGAGATGATTTAGACTCACCTTGGGCAGCACTCCGATCACTCCAGCAAACAGGCAGAGAAAGAACCTGCCGGGGGCAAAGACAAAAACAAACATATGAACACACTCATCCAGATCACTCACACATTTGATTAATTTATTTGGAATGACCAATACTGATTACAACACCACAGCATCCAAATATTAATAAAGAGCCTATTATGTCTCACACAACAACACAAACACTGTGCAAGTATTAACAGCCAAGTGAATCAGTAGATGAATACATAGTCATATCAGGGGTAGAGATGGCAGCGCCTTCTCCATATATGCAGACTGCCTATGATTGCTGACAGAGCAGTATTTGGCTATTTGCTTAGAGTTCTTCTTATTAAGTCCAGCAATTTGCAATACTCTAACACAGAGTCTATGAACATGTCCAAGACTACCATAAATGAGTACAACTAGTTTTGTACTATAACCACCTACTGTCAGAGCATGAGTTAATGGCTGATATTTTAACATTTTTTCAGAGAAACACAGGTCCATATACATGTCAAAGCAACAACCCACTTCCAGAATCACAATGGTTTTTAAAAGATCATCAACAACAACAACAATGTCAGGAGTATTTGGAGAGTCTTTAAGAACACTTTCTAAGGAGTTGTCATTCAAGTGTCACACACACACACACACACACACACACACACACACACACACACACACACACACACACACACACGGCGTCTCTTACTTCTTTGCCTTGGTGCTGTTGGGGTAATCCACCACCATGCCTCCGGTAAAGCCTGCCCTCATAGCCTGGGCAGTGATCAGCTCCAGCTGACACACACACACACACACACACACACACTAGGGTGAATATGGGTAGGACACGTGTGTGCGTGCGTGTGTGTGTGTGTGTGGGTGTGTGTGGGGGGGTGCAGATGAGCTCATGTGTATTTGCACTGACCTGTTCAGAGTTTTCTGGGTAGACCTGGAAGACTGCGCGTCCACCTCTGGTCTAAACACACACACACACACACACACACACACACACACACATTACACTAATGTAATAAAATATCTAATGCAACACACAAGCCTTGTGTTGCCATCACAAAACCACAGCAGGCCTATGTGTGTGTGTGTGTCTGTATGTATGTATGCGAGTGAGCAAGAAAGAGTGTGTGTGTGTGTATATGTATGTATGTGAGTGAGTAAGAGAGAATGTGTGTGGGAGAGAGTGAGCGAGAGAGTGTGTTTATACCTGGCAGGAGTAGAGGGGTGGGTGTGTGTGTGTGTGTGTGTGTGTGTGTGTGTGTGTGTGTGTGTGTGTGTGTGTGTGTGTGTGTGTGTGTGTGTGTCTGTGTTTATACCAGGCAGGCGTAGAGGGAGCTGAAGAAAGTGTAGAGTCTTCTGGGGGGACTGTGGCACTTCTTGTCAGCGTTGCAGAGCCACTGGAGAGCAGATATGCTGAAGATGGAACACACACACACACACACGTTCACAAATCTGACTCCAACACACTCCACAGTTCAGCACAGTTCTACTACCCCTCACCCCTAACTGCCCCAGTCCTCTTGCCTTACCTGATGCAGCCGTCAAACGTGCCTGGCCTGAAGGGGACGCCCTCCCCCATATCAGCGAGGACAAGCCCCCCCTCCACCTCCCGCTCGATAGCCACGTCTGAAACACACACACACACACACACACACACACACACACACAGCTCAGTACTGACACTCAGTGGCACAGCTGTGCAGGTCTCAGAACACACCAAGCACTTAGAACATACCCAGTGTAACGGAGTTGAAACATCTGTTTAACTATATAATGTATATATAATGAGTTTCGCCATAATTCAGTTGTAAATAATGTTGGTGTTTTGGAGCCACCTCTGGAGCTGTGGTGTACTGCAGGTCTGCAGTTTATATGTGTGTACAGTTGCCGTTACTAGACAGAAAAAGTTTGCCTGTCAACGGTAGGTCCACTGTACAAAATGACCCACACGATTTATAAACTTCCAGATTGATAAATGCAATGAATGTCGACAACTTCGACATATTACATGTAGTTTATATGATTAGTGTGTATTGTGTTGTTTGTAAAGAAGTTTTATCAATGGGCAGAGAGTTTTACCATATTTTGTATACCACGAGGTTCATCATTATACACACTGATTAGCTAGCTAGTTCGCTGGGAATTTCCCATTCTACACGTTCCGTAAGCTAGCTAACCGTCCTGCCGTACTGAATGTATTTTATCATTTGATTTTATTGGTGCAGATGCTGTGTACCAACTGTGATATTGGTGCATGAACAGGAATAAAAGAACTAAGCAGTTGCAGTATTCGTCAGTCCTCAGTTTGACCACCGTCACACCAGCACTTAAAACATTAGAACATACCCAGCATGGCTGGACTGATATCCACACCAACCCAGTAATGGCCCTCCTCAGACAGATAGTCCCCACTCAAGCCTGAGCCGCACCTGAAACACACACACACACACACACACACACACACACACACACACACACACTAGCATCAGGTAAAAACAGCTGACCGATGGAACCTTTACTCCAGAGCTAACTTGGCACCAGTAATGTCACTTCCTTCACACACGACCCTTCAAGTCCACTCCAGAACCACACACACACACACACACACACACACACACACACACACACACACACACACACACACACACACACACACACACAGAGACACACACACAGAGACACACACACACACACACCCCACGTCCAGAAGGAAGCAGGCCTGGTCTTCTGGGAGGCTCAGCAGCTCCACGGCACGCTCAGACATCTGGCTCTGGATCTCAATGATGCGAGAGCTGCAAAGGAGTGAGCAGTTATCAGCAACAACGGGGACTGACCACCACAGAAACATGTCATTAAAGGCCCAGTCCTCCATTATAAATCACTGGGACTCTGATACTCTGGTGACTGATGAATAAAGGGGCTGAAGTCCCCCGCCCCCCATTGGCTTCTCAAACACATTATTCCAGTGGTTCCAATTCCCACTGAAGCCATGTCAGAATATTACCATTCATTAGTTATTAGGTCACCAGTTTAACGGTTCAGCATTACTGTTTTGCTCCAATTCCCACAGGACATCACAGTGTATTTGACATAGCAACAATCTTTCGCCAGGGTTGAGGAATACACCTTTAACAGATCATAAACATTTGAAAACATCACTAGGTCACAGACTTACTTTCGTGTGTATTTCTTTGCCTCCTCTTCATTGTAGAACTAGAGGGAAACCGCAAAATAAGTATTAGTTTTACATTGAGGTACGCTTGCATTCTGCCTCCTAACTTTGTTGCCTGTTCTCGCTAGTTATGCTTACTGAAAAAGTTTGAACGTTGTGGTGTTTGAAACGATTAATTAGCAGCTAACTTGCATTATGACTGTATCAAATTAGTTCTCTATCCACCCATCCAAACAATCAAGCAAGCCAATGGATGACTGATTACAAAAAGGACTTTCCCGTTAGTCAAACTAATGTTGGACTAGACTCAACTAGCTAGCTAGCAATATGTCTACGCGATGCCAGTGAGAGATTGACCACAAACGGCTCAAAGCTGCGCAAAGGTGCATGTAGCTGCGCTACTCACCACCTCCGGAGGTGCCATATGCTCGGGTCTTCTACAGCTTGACATGATTGATTTTGGCTGCAAACAAAACTCAAACGTTTAAAAATCCGGCAAGTTTAGAGGGAGCGACTGCTATACGATGCAGCAATGGAAGGGAACCACATGCATGTGTATATGACTGTGATGTCATCTTTGTGGGACAGGGAGTACCCATTTAAAGGACACGCATAAACACAAAAGCAAAGATCGATGTCCACCAGCCTAGAAACTTTTATCTTAATATAAAATAGATTTCTAAATAGCTTGGGAGGAATAAATGGAAAACTAAATGAATTAGATGGCTTAAGTTTACCGAGAACTCGGGCCGCAAGGGGAAGGTTAGTGACTACTTCCGGCTAATCCTGCAACTCATTGGTCGTTGTGAGTTATGACGGATATTGACATTCTGCGCTCGGCTCTCCTGCTGCCGTCATGGCGGAGGTCAGCCGTCGGCTGGGACTCAGAGCTTTCAGGATCTCTGTCCTTTCCTCATCTAAACTTAATGACACCGCTGGTGTTGGCAAAGTGCTCGCGGCTACTGGCCCATCTACACCTGTCAGTACCGAACACGAGCACCGCACGGGACCGAATGAGCCGGAAGTGCGCAAACAGCCGGAGAAGAGGGGTGAGCAACCAAGTTTAGAGGACTCCAAAAAAACTCCTGTTCATAGAGGGAAGACTGAAGTTTGTTGCAGCAGTAATCACGAGCAAGCAACCGCGCGTTCGTCTTCAGTGTCTCTGCCACTCAGGTTTACGGGATATGATGTGGTATTTTTAGACGAGCGAGGTCAAAGCCTTGAAGTATGTCAAAAGCAACAACGATCACATAAGGAGTTCGGGTATAATCACCGGCCAACTCCGCGCGGATCACATAGTTCCGTCTGCAGAGTGACCGTCGGGGATGATGCGCTACCGAGGGCGACACTGAACAACAGAATGCACATGCCACTGCATCAGTTTAGATCGTACCATACCTCAGCGCTTCAGACAGATGGTCTGTCCAGGCTGTTCAACTCTATACTGTGGTCTGTCAACCACCGGCTCTGTGCTAGACCGTACAGCTGGAAAAAGGACGACAAATCATCCCTCCCGCTATACCGCAGCAGAACCGCCTACTACGACATCCTGAAGGTAAGTAAGTAAGACTTCATTTATATAGTAAGACTTTATTTATATAGCACATTTCGTACAAGAGTTGCAGTTCAAAGTGTTTTACAAAAAATCAATAAAAGCAAGCAGCGAGAGTAATACATGGAGTTAAATAGTGATCAACATCGTATCAGAACCTCATGTTCCGATAGGCTTCTTGGATTACTAAAATCATGATAAAAGGTATGAAAGGAATAAAAGGAATAAAACCCTTCTGAAATAGTAAAATAGTGAAAGTTACAGTTAGTATCAACCCCACAGAAAATGAAGAAAATGCTTTGGTAAAAAGATAGGTTTTAAGCTGCCTTTTGAAAGTGTCTAGCGTGTTTGCTTACCTATTATTAATGGGTAATATGTTCTATAATTTTGGGGCGTAGTTGACAAAGGCTGCATCACCAATCTTCTTATGACTGCTTCTGGTGACCTGTAATAGACCTGTATCTGAGTTCTGGTGACCTGTAATAGACCTGTAATAGACCTGTATCTGAGTTCTGGTGACCTGTAATAGACCTGTATCTGAGTTCTGGTGACCTGTAATAGACCTGTAATAGACCTGTATCTGATGATTGCAGGTGTCCCCGAACGCCACGCAGGCGCAGATCAAAACCGCCTACTACAAGCAGTCCTTCATCTTCCACCCCGACAAGAACGCAGGCAGCGAGGAGGCGACCCGGCGCTTCGCCGAGATCAGCGAGGCCTACACGGTGCTGAGCAGCAAGTGGATGCGGCGAAAGTACGACAGCGGCATCTTTAGCCAGGGGGACTTTCAGAGCAACGGCACGCCCCCGGCCAGAGATCCTGTAAGCGCCAGACCCCCCGGCCCCCAGCATCGCGCGCGGAGCCACACCAACACCACCGGGCCCGCAGGCGGTAAAACCCATTTCAACTTCGACGAGTTCTATCGCGGGCACTACGGGGCGCAGCTTCAGCGGGAGCAGGAGATGCGCCGACGCGCAGAGATGCTGAGGATGAAGAAGATGGAGGAATACAAGAAGATGGTCCAGCAGAACATGAAAGTGACTGTTGTGATGCTGCTCACGCTAGCGGGGGCCATTGTGCTGGAGCTGACGGAGTCGTGACCCCTGACCCTTTGAGCTGACGGAGTCCTGACCCCTTGAGCTGACGGAGTCCTGACCCCCTTGGCCTTGAGCTGACGGAGTCGTGACCCCTGACCTTGAGCTGACGAAGTCTTGACCCCTTGGCCTTGAGCTGACGGAGTCGTGACCCCTGACCCCCTTGGCCTTGAGCTGACGGAGTCATGACCCCTGACCCCCTCGGCCTCTGGGTTTGATCCTAATGGTCTGCAGGGTAACGGTTTTAATCTTAGTGAAGTATCTGTGAGCGCATGCTCTACCTTATCAAGCTGCTGTGCTGTGACTCTCTCACACACACATACACACACACACACACACACAGTCACACACACACACACACACACAGTCTCACACACACACACACTCTCACACACACACACACACACACACACACACACACACACACACTCACAGACACTCACACTCACAGTCTCACACACACACACACACACTCACACACACACACACAGTCTCACACACACACACACTCTCTCACACACACACACACACACACACACACACACACACACTCACAGACACTCACACTCACAGTCTCACACACACACTCACACTCACACACTGTCTCACACACACACACACACACACTCTCTCTCACACACACACTGTCTCTCACACACACACACACACACACACATTCACTCACTGTCTCACACAGACTCTCTCACACACACACTCTCCTCACAGCCTAGTGTTTAATGGCATCTAGGCTCATAGGTCAGAGTTTGGTTCAGTTCAGGGCAATAAGACAATACTGTATTAAGCAAGGGGTTATATAATAGCACACACACACACCAGCCAGAATAACACACACACATACACACACAGACTAGCCAGAACGTCACACGTCTCACGACACTACCAGGGATCACGCCACCGTCCCCCTTGGACCAGAGCTGGGCTGTGTGTGTTGATATGTACCTGCTGAAGTAATTTATTAAACTTGTGAACTTGTAGGTTAGAGTGTTTCATGTCAGTCACCTTCCACAAGAGGGCGCCACATCCACATGACAGCTGAAAAACTCTCTGGTCACTCACACACACACATGCATGTGCACACACAAACACACACACACACACACTGCCCTGAGTCTTGCTTTACAGTCCAGCACACACATTGCTCAGTTTGTTTAAGGGTTTTATTCACAGAAATATAAAGTACATTATCAGATACGTCACTTTGTACAAAAGAGTCGCGCAGACGCCCCAAACCCAACCCAAAGAGAAAAATAGCCTTACGATTTAGAAAAGCCAACAGCAACACCTCACACACACACACACACACTCACACACACACACACACACTCGCTCACAGACACACACAGACACACGCACACCTCACACCCACACACACACACACACAGACACACACACACACACACACACACACTCTCACACACACACAGACACACGCACACCTCACACCCACACCCTCACACTCACACGTGCACACACACAAACACACAAACACACACACACAAACGTCAGTAGAAGGAGTACTGGTTCTCCACAGCCCTGGTACGGCGGGCGCCGTCACTGTCGTGGTAATCCTCGTCCGAACCACTGGGTGGCGCCAGCAGACGCTCAGAGCTGCTGCTGCGGCTGTGCAGGCCCAGGGCCCCGCCCACAGACCCCCCCTCACGGGAGAAGGGCGTGGCACTGGGGGAGGAGGGGCTTGAGGAGGGAG
This sequence comes from Clupea harengus, assembly GCF_900700415.2. Classification (NCBI taxonomy): domain Eukaryota; kingdom Metazoa; phylum Chordata; class Actinopteri; order Clupeiformes; family Clupeidae; genus Clupea; species Clupea harengus. Next base: position 231,177 of record NC_045168.1, read on the forward strand.
GGGCGTCGGCTGCTGCAGAGGCAGTTGCCTGGGTGACCGGCAGGTTGAGGGGGGGAGGGGCATCTGTCCGACAGGCCGTCTCTCTCTGAGGAGGGGGCAGCTGAGGGGCGAGGACATCTGGGGGGGGGGGGGGGGGGCATTACAACGGATCAATTAGAACCTCTGTGCCAACTCCTACACACACACACAGCTTTTCATATGTAACAAACTAGGTGACTAAGCAGTAGGACACACTCACTCACAGGTACCGCGAGTGTGTGTGTGTGTGTGTTTGTGTGTGTCTGTGTGTTGTGTCTGTGTGTGTGTGTTCGTGCCTGTGTGTGTGTGTGTGTGTGCGTGCGTGCGTGTTCGGTGTGTGTGTGAGTGTGTGTGCGTGCGTTTTTTGTGTGTGTGTGTGTGTGTGCGTGTGCGTGTGTGAGCGTGCGTGCGTGTTCTGTGTGTGTGTGTTCTGTGTGTGTTGTGTTGTGTGCGTGTTGTGTGTGTGTGTGTGTGTGTATGTGTGTTCATACTAGGGATGGGCATTCAATTAAATTGTCTTAATCGATCGTCGGGAGAATTAACGATTGATTTTCGATTAATCATTATTATTTTTATATTAAAATTCACTATTTATAGGCTATATTAAAATGCAGTGAAAATAGAAAGTACACAGTGTGTTTCCTCATTGAGATCTTTATTACAAGATGGACAACTCTTGTGGCAGTTAAACGGGATCGGCTCAATGGTTACTGTAGTATATTGTAGAAGTGGTCTGTTAGTCGGGGATTATGTTTGTACCTGGCAACCTTATGAGTGATGTGTGATCGCGATATCTGTGTCTTGGGGCCGTAGTTATTAAACGTTACATGCAAGGTGTTCAACACGAATCAGCCTACGAGTACTTTTATTCCTGAACTAAAAAGTACAACAGTTACACTTGAAAATATGCGCTGCTGTACTCTTAAGCAGCGGAGCCGACAGCTAAAAGCCGGTGCTCATAAACACAACTGACCCTCGGTTTTTTTTTCTATAACTAATTAATCTCACATTTTGAAATTCATTAATCTAGATTCATCGAGATTAAACATTTGTTTTTCTTCTAAAGACTAAATCTTATGAATTAACGAGTAATCACTTCAGACAGCATGTATTTTAGACACTGTTGTTTAATTGTATTTTTTTTTGTGCTCTCTCGCCATCATACAAGGAATGTATGCAAGACACAATTGTGCCCCTCGACGGTAAATCGTAAGAATTATACCCTGAAGCAATTCGAATCACCTCAGTCAGCCCACCGTCTTCAACTATGTTGATGGGCCGACAGTCACCGGCAACCCAAACTGCTACAGCGTTGGTAACCTTTCACGGACTGGTCTAGTTATTTTCCTAGAGAAGTCGTGGAGTGTGGGTTGGCGACCATCTAACCTGGGACTGCTTTCTGTCGGGTGCTTTGCATTAAGGTGATAACTTAAAGACGAGCTGCTTCTGTGATAGCTACATTCAGCTTGACAAATGCTACATACAACTTTAGTTTTGTCAATTGCTCCGTCATTTTGCCTCTTAAACTGAAACTTTCCGCCCAACAATCGCTCAGCTCTCTCCATCTTCAACTACCGTCTCGGTCTCTCCTATTTAACTGACTGCAGACACGCGGCGGTTTCGTGCCATGGGTCAACGCACACCGGAAGTAAACAAAGTTGCGTTAACTGCGTTCAAATATTGTATTGCATTAATCTCGGCCACAATAATCTCATAGAATAACGTAGCGTAGCGTAATAGCGTAGTGTGATGTCGGCGTTGCCTCCTGACTCCAGAAGGATGGGGTGTGTGTGTGTGTGTGTGTGTGTGTGTGTGTGTGTGTGTTCATACCTCGCTGCACCTGTACGTAGGAGCGTAGTGTGATGTCTGCGTTGCCTCCTGACTCCAGAGGGATGGGGTGTGTGTGGAAGTGTCTCAGCATGTCACACACCGTCTGAAACCACAGGTGGTGCACGTGACACTGGCCAGTCTCATTCACCGACAGCCTCAGGTGCTGCACACACACACACACACACACACACACAGAGACAGAACACACACACACACACACACACAGAGACAGAACACACATGCACACACACAAACAGAACACACACACACACACACACACACAGACAGACAGAACACACACACAAACAGACACACACACACAGAACACGCACGCGTGCACACACACACACACGGAACATGCACGCACACACAGAACAAATTTGAGGGTGAGAAAAGTGTTCAAGAGACTCTATCGTATTGCCCATACAAATCAATCACCTCTACAATCCAAATACACACACTTATACATGCCTGCACACACACACGCACACACACACACACACACACACACACACACACACTGACCTTGGCTTTGCCCTGGAAGTTGAAGGTGAGGACGTACTCCCCTGGGCGTGTCTCGCTCTGGCGAATCACAAACAGGCCGTGGCTTCTGGCTCCGCCCGCCAGCACCAGCTGTGCCGCCCGCACGCGTGACAGCGTCCCGTGGAACCATGGCAACCCCGCCAGGCTGCCCCGCCCCTCCGCTTCGCCACACTCCTCCCCCTCACAGACTGCAACACAAACCAAGGGTCAAAGGTCACGCAGGCCAAAGGAGCCAATCAGATCAATCACTGACCCAATCAGATCCCTCATCAACCACTGAGCCAATCAGATCCCTCAACAATCACTGACCCAATCAGATCAATCACTGAGCCAATCAGATCAATCACTGAGCCAATCAGATCCCTTATCAATCACAGAGCCAATCAGATCCCTCATCAATCACTGAGCCAATCAGATCCCTCATCAATCACTGACCCAATCAGATCGTCATCAATCACTGAGCCAATCAGATCCCTCATCAATCACTGACCCAATCAGATCAATCACTGAGCCAATCAGATCTCTCATCAATCACTGAACCAATCAAATCCCTCATCAATCACTGAGCCAATCAGATCCCTCATCAATCCCTGAGCCAATCAGAGGCGGCATAATGGCGTCCCCGTGTCCCCGCATACCCAGAGGCGTGGCGTTTAACAGCATCCTGCTTCACCAACAATGCTGCGTTCAAGACCTCTTGGAACTCATATTTCGAACTTGGAGAATTGCACTACAACGCCACTTGAAGACCTGGAGCTCACACACACACACATTACTGTGTTTACATGGGTCTCACACACAGACACACACACACACACACAGACACACACACACATTACTGTGTGTACATGGGGCTCACACACACACACACACACACACACACACACACATTACTGTGTTTACATTGGGCTCACACACACACACACACACACACACACACACATTACTGTGTTTACATAGGGCTCACACACACACACACACACATTACTGTGTGTACACAGGGTCACACACACACACACATTACTGTGCGTACATGGGGCTCACACACACACACACACACACACACTACTGTGTGTACATGGGGCTCACACACACACACACACACACTACTGTGTGTACATGGGCTAACACACACACACACTACTGTCATGTCTGACGCTCCAAACTCTGAGCTGTCTCAAATGTACAGCAGAAATAAACTGTCACTTTCAAAACCAATGACCTTAGTGTCGGCGGCCTCTTGCAAGCTGTGCACATTTATAGCTAGGCCCAGTGTGTGTGTGTGTGTGTGTGTGTATTTTATGTGTGTGCTGTGTGATGTGAGTGTGTGTGTGTGTACATGTGTGTGTGTGTGTGAGTGAGTGTGTGTGCATATGTGTGTGTGTGTATTGTACGTGTGTGCTGTGTGTGCACTGTGTGTGTGTGTGCATGCG
>NC_045168.1:240000-255000 GCF_900700415.2 Clupea harengus
ACACACACACACACACACTCACTCACGCACTCACGCACTCACATACACACACACACACACACACACACACACACACACACACTCTCAGCTGACAACATTGTAAGTGTGTGTTTGACCGGTCTGGTAAGGTTGCATGTTGCACGTTACAAATGATGTGCTGCCATAACTGAGTCACAATGTGTGTGTGTGTGTGTGTGTGTGTGTGTGTGTGTGTGTGTGTGTGTGTGTGTGTGTGTGTGTGTGTGTATTTTACAATAAACTGAAAGTGCCGAGTCATGGTTCCAGTCCTGAGGAACAGGAAGTAGGTGTGGACACACTGCGGTCTCATGGGAACTCTGACCTCCGGTCCCTTCAGGATTCTCACATAACACACACACACACACACACACACACACCACACACACACACACTGGCCATCAACTCTGTGTGTGTGTATGTGCTGCATGTATGTGTCCTCTGTGTGTGTGTGTGTGTGTGTGTGTGTGTGTGCACAGGACTCTCACATAACACAAACTGACGCATGCCATCCACTCTGTGTGTGTGTGTGTGTGTGTGTGTGTGTGTGTGCACAGGAATGTTTGTGAGGATGGGGAGGGGCAGCACCTCACTGAGACCAAACTGAGCCTCTCTCTGTGCTCCTGTGAAACACACCTATGATACCATGTAAGCTAATTGAGTTGAATTTTAAAGAACATGGTTAGAAATCTGTAAAATGAGTTAAGTGCAGTAGTGTGTATGTGTGTGTGCTGTATGTGTGCTTCTCTGTGTGTGTGTGTGTGTGTCCTCTGTGTGTGTGTGTGTGTGTGTGTGTGTGTGTGTGTGTGTGTACCTTTGGCGGGACGTAGAACTCGAGCAGGAAGCGCTCGGCCCCCTCTAGGCGCTGCAGGGGGGTGGGCATCTTCCTGAGCAGCAGGCGACACTTCTGCCACAGCGCCCCCCCCTGGCTGGAGGAGTCGTCTGCCACCATGAAGCGCAGCGCACCCTCTCTCTGCACCTCCAGCTGCTCGGCCCGAGGGGGCGTGGCCTTCAGACGCAGCCGCTGGCTCCACGGCCCCGCCTCCGCGCAATTGCTCCGCCTCTGCCCCGCCCCCTCGGGCTCGGGCGACGCCCGGCGCTGCCAGATCTCGCGCACGCCGTCCACCACACACAGGCTCATGTTGCGCAGGCTGAAGCCCTTGCGGAAGCACTGCCTGGGGTGTGTGTGTGTATGTGTGAGGGGGTGTGTGTGAGACAGAGACACGTCCTCCGAGCTCCGAGACTGACCCAGCCCGCCCATCTTCTGTTGCGGCCGTGACGACGAGAAAGAGGCGGAGCCTCCCCCAGCCCCACCCCCACCCCCCCCTCCCCCGCTGTCCATGCTGTCCAGGGACTCTGAGGAGGCCTCCCGTCGCCGTGGAAACCCTTCCTGGTTGAAGGGCAGTGGGCAGACCTGCAGGCCGGCGAACGGCACGATGCTGTACGTGGAGACGGCGCCCTCTAGCAGCGTGGAGGGGAGCTGCTGCGTGTGCAGGGCAGCACTGAAGCTGTCCAGGAAGGTGTGTGTGTAGTGCTGGGAGAAGCTGGCGTCCGCGCCCGCCTTGGCGTAGGTCGGGTTCTCCTGGAGGAACTGGCGGAACTTGGAGGCAAAGTCAGCGGCGCTGGCACGGGCATGCAGCTCACAGAACTCCCTCCAGTCGGGCAGCGGGCACGAGGACCAGAGCTCCGGACTGCTGCTGCCAGCCTGCTGATGCCCGCTCATCACTGGGCCATGCCAACCTACACACACACACACACACACGCACACACACACACACACGCACACACACACACGTAAACATTCTTAGTCAAGGGCACCTCTACAAAGAACCCCATTAAGCCCCGTTGCCTCCAGTTTTTCATTAACTTCTGTGCTAAGCTGTGTATGGCTGAGTGTGTGTGTGTATGTGTGTGTGTGTGTGTGTGTGTGTGTGTGTATGTATGTGTGTGTGTGTGTGTGTGTGTGTGTGTGTATGGCTGAGTGTGTGTGTGTGTGTGTGTGTGTGTGTGTGTGTGTGTGTGGTGTGTGTGTGTGTGTGTGTGTGTCTGAGACTAGACTAGCCCCCATTCATGCCCATCTGAATGAGTGGCACCTCTGTTCCCAGCTCTGCTCGTGCCAACCTCTGCCTGTCACGCCACGCCACACACACACACACACACACTCGAACACACACACTCACAATCACACACACACACACACACACACTCACCACCACACACACACTCACCATCAGATAGACATTACACACACACACACACACACACACACACACACTCACCATCAGATGCACATCACACACGCACACTCACCATTAGATACACATCACACACACACACACACTCCCATCAGATGCACATCACACACACACACTCACCATCACACACAATCACACACACACTCCATATACACACTCATGCTCAGATGCACACCACACAAACGCTCACCATCACACACACACTCGCAATCAACATCACACACACACTCCATATTAGGGATGTGCATCTCCATCACTGAAGACGATGCGATACATATCTCGATACACTGCCAACGATCCGATACATTAAAGATACATAAAAGCAGCTACTAATGCGATACGATACGATTCACCCCTATTGCGATGCAGTGCGATTCGACACGATGCGATTCAACGAGATGCGATGCAAAAGAATATAATTCTATGCAATTTAATATGGTACATAATGATTCATTTATTTGTCAGACAACAAATCATTAACAATGTCTCTGACAAAAGATAACATGTATGTGTGTTTTTTTTTAACTATAGCCTACCTGGCAGTCACAACACAGTTTGCTTCATCCTAAACATGTTGATCAACTGCCTCATACACTAAATTTAACTAATTTGTCCTATTTTAAGGGTTTTCTTTAGGAATATGAGTTGATCCACATGATCAGGATGAAGCAAACTGCGATGTGCTGTAACTATGTCACCAGCTGTGCTGAACACTCTTTCAGAGGTTACTAGCTGGCTAGCCTAAGCTAACGGTTTCGCTAGCTGGTTAGCTTGTGTAGCTTGGAAGCCCTCGTTTTCTACAACACTGTAAGGCTGGATATCTTTACAAATAAAGAAGGCAATGGCTTCGGTTTTTGCCTTTGAACGAGCTGAGTTGGTAGCCAGCGGGGCATGAAAAAAAGTGGCAATACTTTGCTCAGTCTGCTTGCTAGGTGTACTGGTGGAGCTAGCCACTGTAGCCATAGCTGAATCCGAAGAGGAGGCAGACGTGTCACCATGTCGCCTCTTCAGGTGAGTACCTAAATATGTCGTGCTACCTGTGTACTTTATGGCAGCACGACATATTTTGCAGAATGCATGGGTCTTATCGAATTTCCCATCTTTCTTCGTAAATCCAAAGTGTTGCCAAACCTTGGATTTATTACAAGTTCTAGGGACGTCTAACTCTAACCGCCATGGTAACACTCTCCCAGACACGCCTCCAACTCCCGCGAAACTTGGCCAAGAGACTTCACGAGAGACGGCCATTGACAGCAGTGGAGATGAGAGCGCGCTTAAGAAACAGTTAGAGAGGGGGAATCTATCTAAATATAAAATGATTGGTCACAAATCATTGGTCACATTTCTAAATATTAAATGGTGTTCGCCTACACACGATTCTATTTAAATACAACGGATTATCCCGATGCAAAAATGTTAGAAACGATGCATCGCGATTCATCCCACATTGTATCCGGTGCACACTTTTTTGATCCGGGCCATCGCATCGTGAGCTTTTATGCCGGTGCATCGATGCGAACCGGTGAATCTTCCCATCCCTACTCCATATACACAATCACCATCAGATGCACATCACACACACACTCATGCTCAGATCCACAGCACACACCACACTCACACACACACACACACACACACACACACACACACACCACACACACACACACACACTCACTCAGTATCAGATATACCATATGATATACAGAGAGAGATACACATCACACACACACACACACACACCACACACACACTCACTCAGTATCAGATATACCATATGATATACAGGGAGAGATACACATCACACACACACACACCACACACACACACACACTCACTCAGTATCAGATATACCATATGATATACAGAGAGAGATACACATCACACACACACACACCACACACACACACACACTCACTCAGTATCAGATATACCATATGATATATACAGAGAGATACACATCACACACACACACACACACCACACACACACACTCACTCAGTATCAGATATACCATATGATATACAGAGAGAGATACACATCACACACACACACACACACACACACACACACACACACACCACACACACTCACTCAGTATCAGATATACCATATGATATACAGAGAGAGGACGAGGTAGAAGGAGAGGGAGAAGTTGCCCGGCATGCTAATTTATCATTTTAGTTACACACAGAAAAAGATGTTTAACTCCACACACACACACACACACTCAAGCTCTCTTTTCACACACACACACTCAATCTCTCGGTCACACACATCACACAGACACACACACACACAGATACACACACACACACACGCAAACACGCGCACACACACACACGTGCACACACTACCTAACTTGAGGGAAAAAGCATTAGCTGACTAAAATAGCCTTTATAAAAGATTTAGTGAAGAAAAGAAAAACTAAGGAATGGGTTTTATGCCGGGATCAGACTACACAAATTCAACCTTCCGTTTCCATAGTGACCCTGGTAGCTAGCTATATTTATGGAATGCTCTTGAAACACATGTTACCTCAAGTTGTCTTAGGATAGACAGCCCATACACACACAGACACAAACACACACGCACACAGACACACACACACACAGACACACACACACACACACGCACACACACATAGACAGCCCATACTGTCCGCTTCGGGACACACACACACACACACACACACACACAAAAAAATATTGTGTAGTCTGATCTCAGCTCCTAGCTCAAGACGCTTATTTAAGACGTTACTTAAGGTGAGTCATTGTTGAAGACGCTTACTTAAGATGTTACTTAAGATGACTCTCTGTTGAAGACGTTACTTAAGATGAGTAACTGTTGAAGACGTTTACTTAAGACGTTACTAAAGATGACTCTCTGTTGAAGACGTTACTTAAGATGAGTCACTGTTGAAGACGTTTACTTAAGACGTTACTTAAGATGAGTCACTGTTGAAGACGTTTACTTTAGATGAGTCACTGTTGAAGACGCTTACTTAAGACGTTACTTAACACACACATTAAATTGACAATATTAATACAGTCATGACAGCACCACTGCAAATTCGTAGTCAGTCCATTGTATGATATAAACACACCCACTGCCCGCCCCCACAGACACACACACTGAGGGGCACACACAGACACACACACACACGCACACACACACAGACACACACACACACACGCACAGACACACACACACTGCCCGCCCCCATGTCCAAAGTCATGCTGAGCTTCCTCTCTGTGTGCTTTCAAAAGTCACACCACAACTGGCATCAGAGTTTTAATCACAGACTCACCCCAATAGAAAGAGCCATACAGCCTCACAATCACATATACACACACACACACACACACACACACACACACACACACTCACACATACACGCACACACTCTGCCACAAATGCCTGGATTTTTTCCTATTTCCTCTTTTTTTACTTCCATGATGAGTCAGATAAAATTATGCTGAAGTGTCTGTGTGTGTGTGTGTGTGTGTGTGTGTGTGTGTGTGTGTATGTGTGTGCATGGACTTGTGTGTGTGTCTGTGTGTGTGCATGGACATGTGTGTGTGTGGGAGTTTGCATTTCTGTATAAAACATGTGCACACATTCACGCACACTTTAACATTAACAAGCCTATCAACACCAGCCTTAAACTGACTCCAGTATATGTTGTGTATGTGTGTATGTACCGGTATGTGTATTTTATCCAGCTGTATGTGCATGTTTGTGTGTGTGTGTTGCCGGGCTGTATGTATGTATGTGTGTGTGTGTGTGTTGCCAGGCTGTATGGGTGTCTGTGTGTGTGTGTTGCCAGGCTGTATGTATGTGTGTGTGTGTGTGTGTGTGTGTGTGTGTGTGTGTGTGTGTGTGTTCTCTCTAAGCCAGCTGTTGAAACTATCTGGCCTGGAGTGTAAACGAACACCTCTGGAGGAAGAGCAGCTAGAACAGAAAGAGACAGAGGGTTGGAGAAAGAGAGAGAGAGAGAGAGGAGAGAGAAATAGAGAGAGAGTTGGAGAGGAGAGAGAGAGAGAGAGAGAGAGAAGGAGAGAGAAATAGAGAGAGAGTTGGAGAGGAGAGAGAGAGAAGGAGAGAGAAAGAGAGAAGGAGAGAGAGAGCGAGAGAGAGAGAGGAGAGAGAAAAGAGAGGAGAGAGAAAGAGAGAGAAGGAGAGAGAAATAGAGAGAGAGTTGGAGAGGAGAGAGAGAGAGAAGGAGAGAGAAAAGAGAGAGAAGGAGAGAGAAAGAAAGAGAGGTTTGGAGAGAGGGAGAGAGAGAGAGAAGGAGAGAGAAAGATTGGGGAGGTATAGAGAGGGAGAGATGGGGGGTATAGAGAAAGAGAGAGGTGTATATATAGAGAGAGAGGTAGAGAGGTGTGTGTATGTTTTTATATATGTATGTGTGCGTGTGTGTGCGTGCGTGCGTGCGTGTGTCTGTGTGTGTGTGTGTCTGTGTGTGTGTGTGTGTGTGTCTGTGTGTGTGTGTGTGTGTGTCTGTGTGTGTGTGTATACACGCACAGAGAGAGAGAGAGAGAGAGAGAGAGAAAATGAAAGAGGAAGGTAGAGAGACTCATCAGTTCAGCAGTAACCTCTCTGTTAGGAGGAAGAGTTTCAAGAATTATGTACACACACTCACACACACACACACACACACACATACAGACACACACAACAAACACACACATACACACATACAAACACACACATACACACACACACACACACATACAGACACACACACCAAACACAGACAGACACACAGTCCAAACACACACACCAAACACATACAGACACACAGACCAAACACACACACAGACCAAACACACACACACACACACACACACACACATCTACACTAAGAGAGTAACAGCAGCAAACCGAGCCAAAGGCAGCTCTGCTAAACCACTCAGACCCCCTCAGGAGAGTTATCACACACACACACACACACTCTCTCTCTCTCCACTCACACACGCACACTCCACTCACACACACGTACACTCTCTCTCAAGCTTAATTTATGGTTTGCCTTTTACGCAGGCACGCAAGAGCCCAGGGTTTTTCCTGGGTCAAAATGGGTCTTCGGTGCTCAAAAAAAAAATGTGCGCGCTGTGCGCGCAGTCTGTGTTACCATGTCACCTTATTAGCTTACATTTTACCATTTCATAAATAATGAGGATATGCTTCAGGAAATCATTTTGCTTCCACTTTAGATTCAAATAGATTGACAATAGTCCAAGCCCCATGGTGCTATCATGTATGGTTCAAAGATTATCAAGGTTTACCTCTTTACATATATATGCAAACTACTGAAATGTATATCAATAGAATCTAGAACTAACCAGTGGTCAGAAATGGAACACACAAATTATGAAATTCAAGTTTATCTATTATTACTATTCATTTTTATTATACAAACCTACATACCATTCTTTTTGTTTTTATTATTAAAACTGTCCACAAATATGTTTAATAGTGTGTTTAACTTCTATTGGCCCACCATGGAGGCTGCGTTGGAAATCAAAACTTTTGTCAGCATTTTGAGTGGACATTTCATTTGCATTTGTACAGGTGTATTCGTGCACGTCGGGCTGGCCCTCGCAGCGGAACGACAGTTTACAACCGCACCGGTTTATCAATGATAATATTAATATTATTATATTCGAGATGCAACACAAATCTATCCGCTCTCCTCCGAACGAGCTGAGCTTCCATTGATAAACCAATGCGGTTGTCTGCCTCTCCCGAGGCTCCGCGGTCTACTGGTACTCGTTCAAACGGGTAGACAAATCAAATAATAGCCTACACCTGTGTAGGTCCTCAACATAGCAGATATTTTAATACATTGAAAGCCATGAATACTGAAAATGGAATGTTATGGTCAAAATCAACGCCGACTGATGAAGTCAGGATGCATACGCAAGTTGAGTGATTGGCAGATGGCCGCTCTGTCCATTCGCGCACCTCACAGTTGCGTATTGTTCAGACAAGAAGACACGCTTATCAACTCGATTACTATTGATCTAAACAGAACGAGGTTTCGGCTGTAGCCTATACTTGAAACATACTATTGAGACCATATTCGCTTACATGCATTGCACGCGTGATGAATTGCGGCTTAATGGTGTTTTGAGCCCTCACCGTCGACTTCAAGGCAGCAGCTGCCTGGAAGGCGCATCACACCCCCTGAGCGAAATAATTCATATCTATAAATAACAGCTCACCTTTATCTTTTTAACCAGATTTGTAAACAGGTCGCGATCAATATTTTGCAGTACAATAGGCTACCTTGGTTAAAAATCCAATAAGGGTAGATGCATGCTAGCATTGCGCTAAATAATTGGACAGCTAACATTAATTAGTGGTGTTAACATAAAGTCAGTTATTGTATATGGCATTAATATTATTCTAAAACACCTTCACTAGTTGTTTTAACCAGATTTGTAAGCAGGTTGTAAACAACATTTTTGAAGTGCCTTGGTTTAAAACAGCTAAAAGCTAGCTACATTAAGTTGCTTGCTCAAATCTCAAATTCAAACCAACGTATTCTCTAAACTGGCAAGCTTGGAGCAGCCTCTGTTCAATGATTGGCTCAGGGGTGGGAGGTGGGATGCGCCTTCCAGGCAGCTGCTGCCTTGAAGTCAACTGTGAGGGCTCAAAACACCATTAAGCTGAATTGCGCCATGAATGACAGCTTTTCTTAATTATTTTTTTTTGCCTTAGGCGCTCGGGATTTGTTGTAGGCGCTCGGGAAAACGGCTTAGGCGCGCGCCCAAATTTTCTCTATGCAGGAAAAACCCTGGAGCCCCTTGCATCCTTGTGAGCCCCTCCGAGCACCTCTTGCATGCTCTAAAGCAGGGGTCTTCAACCTTTTTCAGCCCAAGGACCCCTTGGCTGAGAGAGACGCTGAGCAGGGACCCCCACTCCCGCCGCCCCAAATTTGGGCCTGATATTCATATAATTTATTTGGAACTAAGTGTCAGTCACACACACACACTCCCCTACACATGTTTGAACAGAATTACAAATCATCTGTGACACACAACTAGTTTCAATGTATTCTGTTTATTATTGACATTTGTTCTCCCTTACAGTTAGTCGTCACTGTATATTCAATTAGGGAGGGACAAAGAATTGAGTAGCTTGAGAAGCTTAAGTATGGATGAAATATCTCATACCTAGTGAGAGATCTGACGTTTGAGAATTCATCATTCATGTCTTTGGCAACGACATTCTCCCTATGAAGCATGCAGTGCGTCATACATGGCTCTTGCACCGTCTGTGCACATCGCGACACATTTTGGCCAGGGTATACCATGTTCATGGAAAAAATTGTCGATCACTTTGAAAATCTCTGAACTTTTTTTTACCTCCAGGCAGCTGCTTACAGAATCGAAATTCCTCCTGCATCTCATTTTGGTCGACAAATCACAAAAAAGCTAAAAGCTGAGGTTCGTTTGACACATCGGTGGATTAATCTAATTGTATTGCAAAATAATCTGCCTTTGGGAGTTTTGCGACTAATAGTGCCCTCACATCAGCTGCCAATTCAATTCAATAGGGCGGGCATTGGGATGCTTTTCAGTTTTTTTTTTTCAGTTGTAGGTGAAGGCAAACTTCAGATAATTCTCTGAATATTTACCTGTCTTCTCCCGTTTGCGCTTTTGGCTGTTCATGTTGGCATCCTCTGAAGGTAGATCATCTGAACCGCCATCAGTGGTGTCTGACGAGGAGCTTTTGTTCCGAGAAATTACAAACGATCAATTATTTCAAATTGTATGGTTATGGCAGGTAACGTCTTTTGGCACCAGATAGCTAAATGTAGCTAAAAGTGCATATGTTGCCATTATGATCAAATGATCGCCTGAAGACTCATGGGTAGCCTGTGTATTATTTTTAAGGAATAGAAAGCAATTTTTACGTTCTGTTTATGTTTATGTAGTCTTTTGGACGTTGTACATTTTTGGAAGAGGGAAAAAAATGCTTCAGATGAAATCATTTGGCGGACCCCCTGCAGTACCTCCGCGGACCCCCTGGGGGTCGCGGACCCCCGGTTGAAGACCTCTGCTCTAAAGGCTACGCAAGCCGAAGGGGTTTACCTTGTGGGTAGTAGCATGCTAACATTAGATAGCTGACTCAGACACCTTGCAAATCCCCTCAGACGTATTTTACTATAAATGTTCATGAGTCCGTCGATGCAAGCAGTAACACAGTCGTAGAAGCATATTTCACCCTTCACACACACACACGCACACACACAACACACACACACACACACACACACACACAGAAAGACACACAAGAACACATACTAACACAATCTTAAATTTGGAAAATTCTCTCCTGGTTATTAGAGCATCTCCCATGAGCTCTTCCCCCAGATTACTGCCCAAAAAACTACATCTCCCATGAGCTCTTCCCCCAGATTACAGTCACAAAAAACTACATCTCCCATGAGCTCTCCCCCCAGATTACTGCCCAAAAAACTACATCTCCCATGAGCTCTCCCTCCAGATTACTGCCACAAAACTACATCTCTGTGTACAAGCAAAACTAGACGCCGACATAAAACATGAACCTCATGTATCGATTTCCACGGAAGCCAAATATTGTCAGCAAATACAATACAGCGGTTGAAAAATACAAATTACATGAAGACAGTCTGTCCCTAGATGACTGGCAAAAATACAAGTATAGAAAATAAAAATGCTGCTTCTCTCAATATACACACACATACATACCCCCCCCCACACACACACACACACACACACACACAGTTGTTCTGAAACATGAGGAGGCTGAAGACGACACACAAACCACGGCCTCTTTCTAGATTAATTCAAACACTGAAGCACATTTTCAGACTTCAAACCCAAATCAGTCAACAGTCGTCATTGACACTCTACAACTAGCCAGCTAACAAGCTAACTGCCAACGCCACTCTACAACTAGCCAGCTAACAAGCTAACCGCCAACGCCACTCTACAACTAGCCAGCTAACAAGCTAACTGCCAACGCCACTCTACAACTAGCCAGCTAACAAGCTAACTGCCAATGCCACTCTACAACTAGCCAGCTAACAAGCTAACTGCCAACGCCAGACTACAACTGGCCAGCTAACAAGCTAACTGCCAACGCCACACTACAACTAGCCAGCTAACAAGCTAACTGCCAACAGACATGCCTTGCAGAGGCCAACAACAGCCCAGTTGGCACTGACAAAAGCTAGCTAGCTTACGTTCTCATGTTTTTTGGCAATAGACCTGGCAACCTTATGCTACCCTTCAGCAGGGGAGTTTGAAAATGATAGTAAAAGAATGTGCTCATCAACAATGAAACATTCTAAAATTCTAGTAAAAGAATCTGCTCATCAACAATGGAAGATTCTAGAATTCCATGATATATCTGATGGGCTCAGATATTCTTAAGCACGTTATGACGGTACCTGCTGAAGGGTCACTCTGTTTTGCTCAGGGTTTCTGACCTGGACCACAGAACTGTGCGCTGAAGCACCTGGACGGCTAGCGGGAAAGGCAGGTGTACTTATCTCTCCTTCACATGAATATACGCCATCAACATGAACTTCAGCATGCTACACAAATTAGCTAGCTACAAAAACATATCTTTAAAAATCTACATGATGTCACTTTAAGATTCTACAGAGATTCATCAGCCAATCAGAATGCAGAGTACCCTGTGTGTGTGTGGGTGTGAGAAGATAGAGTGGGAGAGAGAAGGAGAGAGAGAGAGGGACGGAGAGAGAGATATGGAGAGAGATGGAAAGAGAGGGAGAAAGAGATGGCGAGAGAGAGAGATGGAGAGAGAGCTAGAGAGATTGAGAGGGAGAGAGAGATAGAGATAGAGAGATGGAGAGATTGAGAGGGAGATAGAGATAGAGAGATGGAGAGAGAGGTTTAACACTCCTTTATTAAACCATTGAGTAACTTCATCACACAATTACACCAATAAAACACAAAATATTACAACCTCCAACCGACAGGGTTTACCCCATGACATTAATAACACACACACACACACACACACACACACACACCTCCAACCGACAGGGTTTACCCCATGACATTAATAACACACACACACACACACACACACACACACACACACACACACACACACACACACCTCCAACCAGCAGGGTTTACCCCATGACATTAATAACACACACACACACACACACACACACACACACACACACACACACACACACCTCCAACCGACAGGGTTTACCCCATTACATTAATAAAAGAGTAGGAAAAGCTCAGCTCCTCCCTCTCACACTTTATAAACCACAGTGTTTCCCCTACCGTTATACTAGGGGCGCCCCGCCCCCCCTGAAAGGTCAAGTTAATTTTGTTCAATTTTATTTTCTATAAAGCGCCAGATCACAACGGAAGTAATTAAAGGTTACCTTTCCTATAGAACAGGTCTATAGCTTGTTCTTTTATTAAACAAAATAAATAGCCTTATGTTATTTATCTTATTTACACAACGGCATGTCATTTCTGTCTCTACATGGTCGCGCGTTTACAATTCTCTGCTCTCTGTATCGCGCATGGCGGAGTTCCGCCGCGATGCGCACAAACACACACACACACAGACACGTGCGCGCACACACAGGTGAGCACGCTCCCACCAGCAGACAGAATTGGGCTTAAGAATCAGTGCACAGCTACGGACACTTTTAAGCCTTAAAAAACTAATATCCAGGCGTTTATGAATCCGGCAGAGATCTTTTCCTAGGTAGGGTCGACAATGAGGCCCAATGAGAATGGCTACAACAGACGTGGAAACAGAATGTACGTACAGAATGTCCGCACCGAAAATTCAGAAATAGATCTGGCTTCCATTTTTTATCATTTTCCGCGATTTGTGCGTGGCCCTTTTTACACAGAGTCTGGTAATAAATCTATGAAATGTAACGAAAATTATTTATTTTGCTGTGAATAATGAAGGAAGCAATAAAACCGATTATTTGCCAAACCCTCAAGAGCTGTTGCCATGGAGATTTAACGTTACTTTCTGTTTGAAGACAAGGTAGCAGCTAGTGTTGAAGAATTGATGACTTGAAATTGGACGACTTTAAATTAATATATGAAATTGAACATCAACACCTATACGGATAAAATAAATAAACAAGGATAGCAAAACAGATTGATAAGCAATGAGAACGGCAGAAACACAGGCAGGACGTCAGATGACGAGACGGATCATAGTGTCACAGGCTGTTTGTTTTTTTCGTCATATGAAGGCTGAGACATTCATAACATTTCATTCAGTCTTACTGATCCTTTTGTAATGCCAACATGTGCACTTCGTTGTGGATAAGTAAAGCCTATTTTGCAAAATTTTTGTAGTCCTGGTAATCTTTTGTTTGGCATATTGGTGAGGTTATTAAGAGGACAATTTCTCAATCGTTTTGTTCTTGATGAATTAATGTTTGTTTATTAATCAATTATTTTTCAACACATAACTCAATTATAATTACAAAGAGGACAATTCACAACTTTTGATCGCAACTTTCACTTGTTTCGTCAATTTAATTGCAACAAAAACCTAAAAATAAAAACTTTCATTGCAACTTTTTGGAAAAGCTCCTGCGAAATCAGGAATTTTAGGCCGCAAATATTTTAAAAAAATGTTCTTCCAGAAGCCCAGAAAGATACACCACTGCAGCGACAAAAGCTGCACACTTTGTGGATAATTGTCATAAAAAGACATGTTCCGATGTTTAGTTGTTATATTGACTGCTGTCATTAATAGAAACACATGAACACCATGATTCCTTTAAGTGTTTGTGTCGGTGGCCACGCCACGCCGCGCACCGTGCCGCAACCCCCCCCCCCCCAAAGCTGTAAACCTAGGGGAAACACTGAACCACCTGTCCATCATTTCAGCTCCTCCCTCTCACACTTTATAAACCACCTGTCCATCATCTCAGCTCCTCCCTGTCACACTTTATAAACCACCTGTCGATCATCTCCACCTTCACACAGCAGCTTCCCCACACCCCAAGCTCTAGACATAACATCATTGACCAGGGACAGAGAGAGAGAGGGAGAGGGAGAGAGAGAGAGAGAGAGAGAGGGAGAGAGAGAGAGGGAGAGAGAAAGGGAGGGAGAGAGGGGGAGGGAGAGAGAGAGAGAGGGGGAGAGAGAGAGGGAGGGAGAGGGGGGGTCTCCACTGACTCTGCAGTATCTATGAGGGCTCAGTTTGAACTTCAGAGGGACGCTGTCTGTGTCTCTACAGACCTGACATCACACACACACACACACACACACACACACACACACACAGACACACAAAGTCACACACAGACACAGACACACACACACACACACACACACACACACAGCTTCAGCAAAACGGAAGGAAGAAGTTATACATCCTTTTCCATATAACTGAGGCAACAGAGTGGAATAAAGATGTGACTTCTAATGTTATTTACTGGCGGTTCTCTCCTGCGTGATAACGGCTAGGAAAAGGCCCGACCCCCGCACAGCACTCTGGGATACACCTCACCGCTAGCCATGAATGACACTGTCACCGCCCCGCTTAAAGACAGACTGGCTGACGGGGTGGGGGGGCTCTGAAGCACCCATGGCTTCCCATCTCTTCGTCTCTGCTCAGTGGACAGAACCCGACAGAACGGCCAGCTGATTATCGTCTACAACAGACAGAATGCTCGTAACACCGGACCGAAGGAGCC
>NC_045168.1:262500-322500 GCF_900700415.2 Clupea harengus
GCTGCAGAGACGATACAGGCGATAAACCCTGGAGGTGGCTGGAGGCTATGCTAAGCAGAGTTGGTTAGCTGGTTGTTCAGTTAGTAATGCGTTCCTTATCGCAGTTCACTGCGATATAACAGTATGGTACATGACGTCAGTCATGGGGTACAAATCGAAGCATTTATCTATTCACGCCTGAAAGGCCGCGAGATCTGTCAGCGCGCGCTCCTGGGCCCGCCTCCCCAGGAGTACTATAATATCATTACGCGCCCTCAGATCTGCCTCTTTTGAAACTTCGCAAGACGGAGTGAACATCTCCGAGCATATCTCAAACGCTCTACCACAGTCAAAAGAGTTTTGTGTGCTTTCGCTCTCTACGGGTTGGTGAGTTATCTGGGTTCCTTAACCCTGACTAGCTCAGGGCGCTACAAAATTCATTGGCTCAACTTCATTTTGAAAGTAGTGGCTGCTATCCTGGCTGCCTGGCTGGCTAAGTTTCTGACTAGCCTGCTAGCTTGCTAACAACGTGTTCGTTGCAGATAGTGTGCTTGTGTTTTAACATTCTTCTCTACTTTCAGATTGAAAAAAAGATGGCCAGACACTACCCCGACTGCGGTCACGTCCGTCCCAAGGGCGACCGCCACCGTCGGTGCGTGACTTGCCTAGGCAGGGACCACGCAGAGGGCGCGCTTTCGGGCAAGCCCCTGTCTGTTCCATCTGTGCTAGCCTCCCGCTAGCTAAGGCTACCAGGCGCCTTGCGTTCTGGAAGCGCAAGGACGCCGAGGAGACTGCACTGGTTCCATCCGGGGCTAACGCCCCCATAGGAATGAGTGCGTCTTCAGCCTTGGACTTAGTGAGCGTGAGCAGTCGCCTTGCAGCGGCAGCTCCGCCCCCGGGTCTCTCTCCGTCTCCGCCGCCTGTCAGCCCTGGGGCTGCGGGCAGCGAGGCTGAGGAGCTTCAACCAAGCGGTGTCCAGCCTGAACTCGAGCTGGACATCAGCCTGGATGATGATAGTCTGCTAGACTTCTCAGATGAGCACAGCTCAATCGCTGAAGCAATGCAGACGAGCCATGACGTTAGGATGCGGGTGGAGACACCTCCTACCTCGTCTCGGCTCCTGGGCCAGCAACTCCACGAGGTTGCGCTGAGAGCAGCCAGCTGCCTCGGGCTCCCTCTCCCTCCCCCTCCCAGTGTGCGGTCCTTGCTGCTGGACGGGGAGTTTTATGCTTGCTCCGCCGCGTCAGTTCCCAGCTGCATCCCCTTTTTCGAGGAGGTGCACGAGGAACTGCAGGCGACATGGGCGATACCCTACTCGGGCCGAGGCCCTGTGCCGGGGTTCGCGCCCTACATGCAGCTCCACATGGCTAAGGAGAGGGGCTACCTCTCCTTTCCTCAGGTGGAGGATGTAGTAGCGGGCTACCTCTCGCCCGCCTCCCCCACGATGCGTCTCGGCCAGAAGCCTCTCCTGCCCACGCGGGTGGGCAGACACCAGGCTCAGCTGGCAGAGAAGTCCTACTTGGCTGCAGGGCAGGCTGCCTGCACGACCAATACGGCTGCATTGCTACAGCGCTACCAGGCAAAGCTCCTGACTGAGCTTGCCTTGTCGCTGGGGGAAGATCACCCGTCTGTGGCAGAACTCCGTCGCGCGACGGATCTGTCGCTCAGACTAACTCGGTGCACGTCACAGGCACTGGGAGGGTGATGGGTGCCGCGGTGGCTACCCAGAGGTCTCTGTGGCTATCACTGGCTAAGCTGTCAGACAGAGAAAAAGCACCACTCCTCGACGCCCCGGTCTCTGTCCAGGGCGCCTTCAGGGAGGCATTGGTCACAATGGCTGCCAAGTTCGAAGAACAGCAGAAGAGCAGAGAGGTATTCCAGGCTTGGATGCCTCGCTCTAGTGGCACAGGTGAGACGTCCTCCTCAGGACACACCACACCCGCACCGGGCCAGAAGAGAAGCGGGTTCCGCTCGCCAGCGCCTCCAGCAAAGGTGTCCACCGGGCGAGGCTGGCAGAGACACCCCTTCCGCCCTCCAGCGCAGCCTGCAGCACAGCGACCAGCTGCGCGCCCTGCCCAGGGCGCAGCCCAGGCTCCGCGGCAGCACTCAGCTCGCCGCGGGCGAGGCAGAGGGAGACCTCAGGCTTCCTGATCGTGACAGTCAGCCGCTCGTCACACAGGGGGGAGCGGTGGAGTCCACACCGCCTCCACAGAAATCAGCCCGTCGCTCACATGTGGAAATCATGTCCAGCACGGTAAGCAGGTTTTCACAAGCATCACAATCATGTGTCCTAACTCCTGTCCCAGATGGCGCAGTGCCCAGGCATGCTTGTGCAACTCCCCCCGCGATGGACACAGTGCAATCGCACCCCCACATTTTTTTTTCAAAAACATGAGGGGGCAGCCCCAGATCTCGTCTCCCTCCCTAGGCGGAGTGGGTGTAGATCTAGGCTTAGACTCATTGACCATGAGCGGGTTAGTCCCCGACAAATTCAACTCAAAGCACAACCTCCCTGGTTGTGTGGAGAGTTGGCGCGCATGCGCAGTGTCACCATGGGTGCTAAAGACGATCACAAGGGGTTACGTGCTGCAATTCGCCCGTTCCCCTCTGCCATTCAGTGGAGTGATGCAGTCTGTGGTGCAGCGAGAACAGTCTCACTTCCTACAGGGAGAGATAATCTCCCTGCTCAGAAAGGAGGCAATAAGCAGAGTCCCTCCCGTGGAGGGAAAATGCAGGCTTCTACAGCCGTTACTTCCTCGTACCCAAAAGAGACGGGAATTATCGGCCAATATTAGATCTACGTGTGTTAAACAAAGCACTCATGCCGCTACGGTTCAGAATGTTGACCCCACGCAGGCTTGTGCAGTTTATAAGGCCAAACGATTGGTTTATCACGATAGACTTAAAAGACACTTATTTCCACATTCCGATCCACCACAGACATCGGAGATATCTGAGGTTTGCGTTCGGAGGAATAGCGTACCAATTCAACGCACTCCCATTCGGCCTGTCCCTAGCGCCGAGGGTATTTACAAAGTGCATAGAGGCAGCCGTCGCCCCATTACGTCTACGCGGCTTACGCGTTTACAATTATTTGGACGACTGGTTAATTGCTTCTCATTCAAAGGCTGCAGCAGTGCAGGACGGCCATCTAGTGGTGGCGCACCTGTATCGACTGGGCTTTGTAATACACAGAGAAAAAAGCGTTCTCTGCCCCAGGCAAGTTACGCATTTTCTGGGTATGATTTTAGACTCCACCTCCATGGAGGTCAGGCTGTCTCAAGAACGGATAAATGCCATCAAGACATGCGTGCGCCAGTTCCGACGGGGACAGTCAGTCTCGTCGCTGTGCTGCCAATGCCTGTTAGGAATGATGGCGTCGGCCGCTATAGCGCTCCCGTTGGGGATGTTGCGCATGCGGCCATTCCAAATATGGTACCTGTCTATGAAGCTCAATGCAGTCACAGACAGGCACCGCAGAGTAGTGGTGTCCTCCAGATGCAGGAAAGCCCTGGCGATCTGGAGAACCCCCTGGTTTCTCGCCGCGTCGGGCACTATGGGCATAGTGTCGCGTCGCGTAGTGGTGACCACAGACGCCTCCACCAAGGGATGGGGGGCAGTCTGCAAAGGAAGAGGCGTGAACGGTCTCTGGTCTGTGACAGAGGACGCGTCTCATATAAATGTGTTAGAGCTGCGGACAGTAGTCCTGGCTCTACAACACTTTCTGCCCAGACTGAGTGGTCAGCATATGCTAGTGAGGACGTATATAAATCGCCAAGGCGGAGTGCGCTCCCAGTCACTACACCATTGGGCGACTCGCCTGCTCCTGTGGGCAGCGAGGCACGTCCTTTCCCTCAGGGCAGTTCATATACCAGGTCACCTCAACTACGGTGTTGACCTGTTAATCGAGGGGTGATCCTCGAGCAGCAGACTGGTGTCTTCACCCACAAGTGATAGACCAGATCTGGGTACGTTTTTTCAGGGCGCAGGTGGACCTGTTCGCAAACAGGCAGAACACCTGCTGCTCGCTCTGGTTGTCGCTAGGGGGCGACAATCCCCCACTAGGCATAGACGCGCTGGGCCACCAGTGGCCAGCTCTACGCCTATATGCTTTTCCCCCGATCCCGCTCCTCCAGTAAGTGCTGTGCAGGATAGCGGACGAGGGCAGGGAATTGATATTGATAGCCCCCCACTGGCCCAATCAGCCGTGGGCTGCGGAGAGACCTCCTAACCTCTGCGGAGAGACCTCCTAACGCAGGCGCACAGTGTGGCACCCCCATCCGGGGTGGTGGCGTCTCAGAGCCTGGCACCTGAGAGGTGCAGGCTCATAGCGTCAGGCTTGTCAGATGCGGTGGTGGCTACAATACAGAGTGCCCGAGCTGTATCGACACGGGCTCTGTATACGCTGAAGTGGCGCAGTTTTGAGCAGTGGTGTGCTGCGCGTCAGCAGGACCCCATTAACTGCGCGCTGGGTGTTATTCTAGAATTCCTACAGCAGTTGTTTGAGGGGAAGGCGGCTTCCACTCTCAAAGTGTACATGGCTGCCATTTCAGCCTGCCACGCAGGCATTAATGGCAGTTCTCCTGGCAGTCACCCGCTAGGATCACGCTTTATGGCGGGGGTGAGACGGCTCAGGGTGCCAGAGAGACACCTCTTGGGATCTGCTAGTGGTGTTATGTGCTCTCACAGGGCCTCCGTTCGAGCCCCTGGAGACAGTGGACATAAAGTTTGTCTCTTTAAAGACTGCGCTGCTGCTGGCGTTAACGTCAGCAAAACGCGTTGGTGACATGCAAGCCCTGTCAGTCAGTCCATCGTGCCTTCAGTTCTCGATCGCTGGTGACAGAGTGGTTATGCGACCTAATGCTGCTTACACACCTAAAGTGGTGGTAACCCCATTCCGCAATCAGGTGATTGAATTAGCAGTTTTCTCGCCTCCTCCTTTTGCGTCAGCAGAGGAAGAACGTTTGAATAAGCTCTGTCCAGTGCGCGCTCTCCGCTTTTACGCAGAGTGCACTAAGGCTTTCAGACAGTCAGATCAGCTATTTGTGTGCTTTGGTGCACGTGCAAAAGGCAGACCTCTATCAAAACCGAGCCTCTCCCGTTGGATAGTAGAGGCTATCGTGTTGTCTTATAAGAGCTTGTCTTTAGATCCCCCGGAGAAGTTGCATGCGCACTCTACGCGGGGGGTCTCGTCTTCCTGGGCCTTACTAAAGGGCGTCTCAGTGGAAGATATTTGCAAAGCTGCAAGCTGGAGTTCTCGCCACACTTTCATTAGATTCTATATGTTAGATGTGGCTGAACCTAGTTTTTTTCATAGCGTTCTGCGGGCAAGCGATCTCTGAATCCCCTGGCCTGAGAACGATGTATATGATAAGTGTGTTCATTGGTGTCTACATGTTATGTTGCACATGAAACATTCCAGGGTGGTTTCCTACAGGCGCAGGATCACCATCCTTGCCACCTATGATAAAGGTTGCCCTGTTAATATGTTCACCGCCAGCGGCCGTATGAACCTCTACGAGGGCAAAGGCTTCAGTAGAGCTGGTGTGTGTGATTGGCTGCCACTGTATTATCAGGCGGGAATGTATAGGGTCCCATACTGTTATGTCGCAGTGAACTGCGAAAAGGAACGTCTCGGTTACTTACGTAACCTCGGTTCCTTAAGCAGGAACCAGACATAACAAAGTTGGCGTGTACAGTGTTACCTTGGATTGATTGTCTTGCTCAGTTTTCTTTCCAAGGGAGATCTGTGGGCACGTCGTAAGATAAGGACTCCTGAGGGGCGGGCTCAGGAGCTGGCGCTGACAGATCTCGCGCCCTTTCAGGCGTGAATGGATAAATGCTTCGATTTGGGCTCATGACTATTGTCATGTACCATACACATGTCTGATTCCTGCTTAAGGAACCGAGGTTATGTAAGTAACCGAGACGGTTCTCGCAATGACAAACAGCACTCGGCAAATTTGACTAACTACTGTGTAATCCCATCCAGTAGGCCTCAGACGATGCACTGTGCTGTATTGCCACTAGATGGTGCCATTGGGTATCACAGCTCTCCCTAACGCCAGTCAGTGTTGACTTTCAAGCGTAGCTCCGTCGGCTTGTTTGTATCGATGCAGTAGCTTCCCCTCTGGAGAAGTGTCATTCTGTTTGTTTTAATTGCTCTTTTTTACCCACTGTTCACTTTACAGCCTCGTTGTTTGTCCTTCCTTATTTTTGTTTGTGTGTTTTTTTTTTTTTTTTACTTTATTGCCCATGATGATCATTACAGGCAATTTTTTTGCGGTACAACATCAATCATAAAATAAAAAGACACACCAAACAAAACAAAACAAAACAAAACAAAAACAGTCACCTTACGGTTGGGCTTTTAGTCATCACATACATTGGATACGTACAGTAGGGTCATTTTACAGAGATACATCACACGTTAGGCAGATTGATATTCTTAATTCAGGTAAAGAATGACAGGTGTCCACCTTCGTACGAATATAGGTACTTTTAGCTGAAGGATAGCAGTCATAATTTCCATTGTATTGACCTGTCTGACTTTTTGTATCCATTGAGCTATTGTAGGAGGGCTAGGCTTCATCCAGTTAATAGTAATAATTTTAGCAATCATCAACAAAATATGTAACATATAGCACTGGTCCTTAGTAAACAAATCTTCCTGTGTTTTTTCCAGTAAAAAGAGCAAAGGGTCCAGGGGAATATCAGTCCCAAAGATTTTTTCCAACTCTTCCTTGATGCTTTTCCAGTATGTCTGTATCACGGGACAATCCCAGAATATGTGGGTATGGTCCCCAACCATACCACAATTTCTCCAACATTTGTCAGTGGCATTATTTTTAAACATTGATACTTTCAGAGGAGTCCTAAAGAATCTTATCTTCACCTTCCAGTCAAATTCTTTCCACATCTGACTACCAACCCCCTTGTGACACGCAGTACAAATATCTTCCCATGTATCATCATCTATAGTTGTGTTAAGTTCCATTTCCCATTGTCCTTTAATATGTAAAGTGTTGTCTGATGTGTCTATCATCAACCTTTTATACATATGAGACACTTGGTGTTTGGTTGACACAGTTTGCTGAAAACTAAGTATGAAGTGGATCTCAATATTAATAGGGTGTCTTTTAATACTATCCCAGTCTGTGTGCTTTGTAATGTAGTGTCGTATCTGTAGATATCTATATAGGTCACTTGAGGGCAAGTCAAATTTGTCTTGGAGTTGTGAAAAAGATTTTAAAGTATTTCCATCAAATAATTGATTCATAATTTTTAGTCCCTTCTCAGCCCATCTTCTGTAGGTATTATCAACCAGAGATGGGAGAAACTCTATGTTTCCTAGTATGGGCATTGCCCTTGACAAGGCTACAGATCCCTTTAGTTGCTTTTGGACATTGTTCCAGACCTTTAGTGTGTTTTTGACCCATATGTTACCTATTTTGATTTTTTTCTGAGACTGCTTACTTAGAAATGGAAGAGTAGATATTGATATCCCTGGTAAAGAGTTCTGTTCAATAGATACCCACCCAGTCTCCTCATCCTCGACCATCCACGCCACTATTGCTTGGCTGGGCTGCCCAGTAATACATTTTTAGATTAGGTAGACCCAGTCCTCCTTTTTCTTTGCTTGTCATCAATATTTTCAGACGGATTCTGGGCCTCCTGTTTTGCCATATGAATTTAGATATAAGTTTTTCAAGCAGCTTAAATGTGGATTGTGGAACTAGAATAGGCAGAGATTGAAACAGGAAAAGGAGTCTCGGTAGGATATTCATTCTCACCGACTCTATCCGACCCAAAAGCGACAAGGGCAATACATCCCATCTGGTAAGATCTTGATTGATCTCTCTGACCAGTCTGCTATAGTTTTCAGAATATAGTTGTGTTGGTTTTGGAGTGAGAATAACTAAATATCTAAATCCCTGCTTAGATCTCCTGAAAGAGACCAACTCATCTAATTGTGAAGGCCATTCACCACTTATCATCATGGCTTCAGATTTGTTTGCATTGATCTTATATCCTGACACAGCACTGTAATCATTTAAGCTATTTAGAAGTGCAGGAATAGAGACCATGGGGCGTTCTAAGAATAATAATATGTCATCTGCGAATAAAGCTAGTTTATGTTGAATCATTCCTTCGTCGGATATGCCTTGTATGAGGGGATTGGTTCTTATTAATTCTGCTAGAGGCTCAATGCTCAATGCGAATAGAGAAGGGGACATAGAATCTCCCTGGCGGGTACCACGCCCCAGGGGGAAGAAGTCGGAGCAATGACCGTTTACTCTGACTTTGGATGTAGGCTTTTTATAAAATATACCAAACCACTTGACAAATGTATTATTGAAGCCCATATATCTGAGGGTCTGCTGGAGAAAGGTCCAGTCAACCCTATCAAATGCCTT
Organism: Clupea harengus; assembly: GCF_900700415.2. Taxonomy (NCBI): domain Eukaryota; kingdom Metazoa; phylum Chordata; class Actinopteri; order Clupeiformes; family Clupeidae; genus Clupea; species Clupea harengus. The sequence goes on from NC_045168.1 coordinate 270,897, forward strand.
CTCAGCATCTAAGCTGAGAAGCATTGAAGGAGTATCCCTTTTGGCTGCACTTGCTTGTAAGTTCAGGGCTCTTCTGACATTATCAACGCCCTGGCGATTATTAATGAAACCGGTCTGATCTGGTTTAACAAGTTTATGTATGTAGTTTTGAATTCTCTTTGCTATAATTGAGGTAAGTATTTTAAGATCTACGCATAAGAGGCTGATTGGACGATGGGATGCACATTGGGTTGGGTCTTTATTATCCTTATGGATGACACTTATTATTGCTTCTGACCACGACCCAGGCGGATCCTCCTTTGTTAGTGCGTAGTTATAAACTTAGCATAAAACTGGGGTCAGCTCATTTACATATGCTTTGTAGTATTCTCCTGAAAAACCATCGATGCCTGGGGCTCTATTATTTTTAAGTTTTACGATATTTTCTCTGATTTCTTCTTCTGTAATTGGTAAAGACAGCATGTTTGCCTCTTCTGATGTTAATTTTGCCAGTTCAATTGATTTAAAAAATGACTCCATCCTCTCATTTGTATGGGGGTCTGCTTCCTCTTCATATAGCCTTTTATAGTATGAAGCAAAGGCCTCTGTAATATCTTTTGGTTGTGTTAATATCTTGTCATTGTCTGGGCCCTTTATTTTGTGCACTGTCCTGCTGGATTGAGCTTTACGCAGCTGGAAAGCCAGTAAGCGGCTTGCTCTGTTTCCCATTTCATAGTATTTTCTATTTATGAATCGCAATGCTCCCTCTGTTTGGTAGGTTAACAGATCATCCAGTTTTTTCCTAGTTTCTTTCAATGTTTGCAGTACTTCTTGCTTCTTGGATTGTTGATGCTCTGTCTCCAGTTTCTTAATTTCTCTCTCTAATTTATCCTGTTGAGCTAACCTTTGCTTTTTCAGCCTGGAAGAAATAGCGATAATGCTTCCCCTCATCACTGCTTTAGCCCCCTCCCATAAGATGGAGGGGGAGACAGTTCCATTATCATTTATGTCAAAGTAATTTATTAAATCTTTGTGTATTTCTTCCTTAACTAATTCGTCATTGAGCAATGAGACATTGAGTCTCCAGTATTTGAATTGTTTATTTGGTCCTATATTTATCTTCAAGATGACTGGGGCATTCTCTGATATAGTGATTGGCTCTATTTTACAAACACTGGCCCTGTATAGATCTGATCCAGACATCAGGAACATGTCCAGTCTAGAGTAACTGCCATGCACCTGTGACATGAAAGTAAAGTCCTTCTCCCTGGGATGCAAGTGGCGCCAAACATCCACCAAGCCCAGTTCACACATCATTGCCCGAAGAGTAGAGGACTTTCTAGATACAGAACCATTTTCTGCTGGAAGCCTATCCATATTTTGTCTCAGGATGCAATTGAAATCCCCTCCTATTAATACAATCCCATCTGCTTTATCTGCTAATAACGTTGCTATATTCTTAAAGAAGTCAATACAGTCCTCGTTTGGGGCATATAAATTCAGCAGTGTTATTTTAATACCATCAATAGTCCCTCTTACCATAATATATCTACCTTCTTTATCATTAACTGTCTGTGTATGATTAAAGTATACTGATTTATTTAAAAGAATGGCCACTCCCCTTTTCCTCCCCCTCTCAAAAGAAGAACTGTAGACCTGATCCACCCATTCTCTTTTTAATTTTTGATGTTCTATTTCTGACAAGTGGGTCTCTTGTATCATTGCTATTGAACAGTGTAATTGTTTAAGTTGACTCAATATCTTTTTTCTCTTGATTGGATTGCCCAAGCCCTTTACATTATAACTAATGCAATTCAAAGTATTCATATCCTGCATATTGTGTAAATGATGTGTTAGTATCCTTATATGACCAACTCGTTGTTTTCCTTAACATAGACCCAACCAAAAAGCAAGTTGCATAGAATAACAGCCCGTCAGTAATCTCAAGGTGAAAATAAAAAATCAAACATAAAAGAAAATAATATCTATTAAGGCGATAAATGAAAACAATAAACTTCCACATACCCAACTGGTTTGCAATAAGCCTGAACTTGGCTTTTAAGCTAAACAAACCAGGTCCAGATGTAGCCTGGGCGGAGAATGGTGACCGTTCCTCCGTGGGGGTCACACATAGTGTTTGCGCTGCTGTCGTCCATTTTGTGGAGCGGTTGCTGCTCATTTTGCGTATTCACGCACAGTTCCGTTAAGGTCCGTCCATCCATTGAGAAAAGAAAAATGTACTTGTCCTAACATTGTTCGTTTTATGCATATCCAATATATAAAAATAAAACTCGGCGTTGATTTCACTCTGCTTCACTGAAGAAGGCCCTGAGATCTGCGTTTGGTAGCATTCCCACCTTTTCCTCTCGTCTCTTACCCACGCTGTTCCACCTGTAGCGGGACATCTCGTCTTCCATCTGTGCCCTTTCGTCGACTCGTGGATGGATATCAAACTTCAAAAGGGTCAGAAGAGCCTCTGTGAGCGTATGGTAGGTCTGTTCACCTGACTCTATGGTCACTTTTAGTTGTGCTGGATAGAGGCATTTAGCCTTGATGTTCTTCACTTTTAGTTGTTTAATGAACTCTCTCACCTGTGCTCTTTTCTTTTGCAACTCAGGGCAATAGTCGTGATCGAAATATATTTGTTCGTTGTTGTAGATGAGTTTTTTTTGGCTCCATGCTTGTCGAAGAATCATGTCTTTAACGGAGTAATCCACGAATCTAACGATGAGGGACCTGGGAGCGGCAGCAGGGTCTGTAGGTTTGGTTGTTAGAGAACGGTGGGCTCTCTCTATTTGCAAATTCACATCAGGCATTGGTTTGAAGACTGACTGAATCAACTTCTTTGCAAACGTCTTCACATCTTTTCCCTCACTATCCTCTGGTACACGGTATATTCCCAGGTTGTTGCGTCTTGTCCTGTTCTGCAAATCTTCGCATTTAGCTGAAAGGTTCATCTCTCGGCGTAGCAGATAACGTATAGCTCTATCATACCTTCTCCCGTTGTTTTCAGCAGCACTTACACGATCTTCCGCCTCCATGGTTCTTTTCTCAAGTTTTGTCATTTCACCTTTCAGCTCTTCTATTGATGTTTCCAGCTTCGTAAGGGATAGCTTGGTCTGGTTATGCCCCTCTCGGTTGTCTGACCTTAGCTTTTCTAGCTCTGCTAGTATTTTCGATTCTGTGCTAGGGCTAGGAGTATCATTGCTAGCAGGTTGATTTTGTCTCAAATTTTCATTTTTCTCTTTTGTTATCTCCTGTTTGCTTGAAGATTTACTTCTAGAAGACGTTGCCATCGTGGATTCACTGTATTTTGCCGAGTTTTCAATAAAAGTTAGGTTGTTAAATATTTGGTTGGACGGAGCTCAACTTTCAGGCTGCTGTCTTCAGCATGGCGTCACCGGAAGTCTGTGTGTTTTGTTTTGATGGTGGTTTTTTTCTCTTGTGCAACTATGATATACTCTGGTTTCACCAAGGACAAAGCCTAGATTAGTAGACTCATAGCAGGTCATGCCAGTTTTAAGAAACATATGCATAGTTAGACTCGATAAGGAAAATGGAATAGGATCGTAATGAACGTGAGCGCTACTGTCACTGTCAGAAAGAAAACTTGCAAGAGAAGGAGAATACTGACATTACTCTCGTAGGCTACTCCAGGTTAGGATTTTGAGTGAGACAATGGCACTATATTTCGAGCAGATTTATTTGACATGTGACATGGTATAACAAGTCAATAACCACATACGGATTGTTTAAATATCTTTGGCTGCAAGTAGTGCTCGTGTTACAACTGCCTCTCCCAGGTTCATACAGTTAGGTAGAGTAACATTCTTAAAGCATCCAGTATAAGACTATTGTCCAATGAGAAGAAAAATTCAAATTTATATTAAGACTTTAGGTTACAGGTAGCTAGTCAGACACAGGATCTCTTCATACATTCCTGAGACATATTTCTATGTAGACTTCTTTACCACTCTAGCCTCAGCTTAAGGGGAGCTGTAGCGGCCATAGAAGAGGATGCTCTGTGTTGGGTTGTGTCGGATGAAGAAGAGGAAGGGGTGGTCCGCCATGAACCTCTCTGGGGGCTTCCCGACAGAGCCCAGCCTTATGATGGCAGCTGTAGCTGCGCCTGCCACAGTGCCCTCCTCGTTCACTTCCACAAAGGACTTGTGCACGACCTTGGACAGAACCAGATTGTCGCAGGACATGCCGGAGAAGTCACACTTCTGGGGGCTAAAGGCATCCACCATGCCCATGCTGACCAGGATGTCCTTGAGATCATAGGTCTCTTCCAGCTTGAACTTGGGGAGATTCACCTGGGCCCACACGGTGTGCATCATGTCAGGCCTGGTCCACTCCACAAGTTTGTCATACGTGAGCATCTGCTCCAGCTTAGGGAGTGGCAAAGAGAGAGGTTATATATCAGAGCAAGGACTGGGTATCTGAATGTCTGAATCTCCAATGATCCAGGTTGGACCCTCTGTTACATAGCTAGCACAGCTGACGAAAAGGACTACATGCTTACTTTTTCAAGTTTGAACATTAAAATATTTGTTTGTAGTTGACAAAAACACTTACGTACATAAACTATAACCTCTGATAGGTTAGGTTAGGCTGATAATAGGTTAGATTTATTTCATCTAATGTTCATTCAGTTCTATGTTAGAAACTTTGTACCAACCCATCTAGCATTACTGTGCACGTCACTGTTTTACCTTCTCCAGTCCAGTGGGATTGTCCTCCATGTTGTTTGGGAGCATAACGAGCATGCTCATGTCTTTACCCTCATAGGGGAGTTCCAGAATCTGGCAGTCGACATCAGGGACGTAGGTTAAGGTGAACAAAGTTGTCTGATGCATCATTTGCACAGGCTTACTTTCATTCTGCAAACAGACACAATGACCTAATACACACAAGCACATGGGAGGGGAGTTAATTATCAACTGTTTTTGACAATCATTACCTTGTTGATCTTAAATTGTACTTCAGTGGTCTTGACACTGTTGAACTTCTTCTCCCAGTTGCCTTTGAAGTAGGTGGCGTTTACCAGCACAAGTCTTGCGTCAGTACCCAAAATCCCTTCAGCCAACAGATCCTTGATTGTCTCTACAATATAGATGGATCAACAAAACAAGAACAGATACATTGAAACACAAATAAATCATTAGACGAATAAGGACAGCTGTTTCATTTTTACGACAGTGACAGAAAGGTACAAAAAGAGGTGTTTTGTATGTAAGGTTATGCTGTTTGGGTTTCAGCACTGATTGATGATTGTGTCTTTTTCTCCACCCATTTGTTGATTTTTACTCGGGCCGCCTCTGTATTTGAGATGAAGTCAACAGCCTCCAACTCGGCAAGGTAGAGTGTCTTAGTGTCAGCAAGGAATTTCTGAAGAATGGGAGGGGAAAAAAACAAGGAATGATGGCTTGATCAAAGTCAGGTCAGAACTATAGAGGCCATCATTTTCTGGCACTAACACACCCAGATTCCTGCTTCCTTTACTGGCATGGAAAAGTGTCGATCAATGTTACATTTCATGCCACATGCCAGTGACTGTGCTGTCTGTGTGAAGCAGATGGTCTTACCTCAACAAACTTGTAGGTCTTCTCTCCATACAGGCGATTAGCCAGACTCAGTGCATATGAGGCTCCGTCTTTGTTGAGTTCAGCGAAGAGCTTGTTGAAGCCAACATGGACATCACCCTCAACTTTGTTAAGGTTCAGGGTCTTTAGAGAAAATGAAAAAGGATTATTGATAAGTGTTCAGTTATATTGTGCTGATAAAACAAGCGGTCGTATGGTCCTTTCTATCGTCTTTTCCTACACTTTTCCATGAAAACGTCATGAGGTCAAGGAAAGATGTGAAGTACAATTCATAAGGACTTTGGCAAAGACAACTGCAGTGCAAAGAGAATCCGACTGCACATACAGCTGCGGAAAAAATTAAGAGACCACTTCAAAATTATCAGTTTCTCTGGTTTTACTATTTATTGGTATGTGTTAAAGTAAAATTAACATTTTTGTTTTATTCTATAAACTACTGACAACATTTCTACCATATTTCAAATAAAAATATTGTCATTTAGAGCATTTATTTGCAGAAAATGTTGACAATTGGTCCAAATAGCAAAAAAGATGCAGTGTTTTCAGATCTCGAATAATGCAAAGTAAAAAAGTTCATATTCATTTTTAAACAACACAATACTAACTTAGGAAGAGTTCAGAAATCAATATTTGGTGGAATAACCTTGATTTACAATCACAGCTTTCATGTGTCTTGGCATGCTCTCCACCAGTCTTTCACATTGCCGTTGGGTGACTTTATACTACTCCTGTGGCAAAAATGTAAGCAGCTCGGCTTTGTTTGATGGCTTGTGACCTTCCATCTTCCTCTTGATCACATTCCACAGGTTTTTAATGGGATTCAGGTCTGGAGATTGGGCTAGCCATGACAGGGTCCTGATGTGGTGGTCCTTCATCCACACCTTCACTGACCTGACAATATTTTTATTTGAAATTTGGTAGAAATGTTGTCAGTAGTTTATAGAATAAAACAAAAATGTTAATTTTACTCAAACACATACCAATAAATAGTAAAACCAGAAAAACTGATAATTTTGAAGTGGTCTCTTAATTTTTTCCGCAGCTGTATACTAGGCTACTAATTATGCGAAGGTGGATGTTATTGACTTGGGTCACGTTGATCGGTTGTTTGTTGCTGTCACAAGGAATTGTGGGGCGATACTATCTATTTTCCATTCATAAAGGATGCTCCAGTGTACCCTATACTAAAGGAGATAAGGAAAGGAAGCACTTAAACTTCTTTCCTATGCATTCATGTCTGCCAGCATCATTTTGCTCAGTTAAAAGCAAAACACACTATCCGAACGAATTGTCTCCGTTTAATAAAATATTTATTAAAACGTGGCTTCTGTATACGGGTAATTTGCCATTGACTATAAGTAGGCCAGGTAACATTAACCTCTCACTTCCTCAGAACCAGAGTGCTCCCGGTCCGCTTGTTGTTGCTACGTTATGGACATGCTACGAATGTATTGTGTAGCTTTTTTATTTTTAAGTTCTAAAAACAGCGTGAGGAGTTTTGGGTCTTGCTGCATTACTGAACTGTCCTTTTCTTGTGGGTAATGATAACATTAACATTATCCTCGACTTTGTCAAGGTTCAGAATCTTTAGGGAAAAGGTAAAAGGATTATTAATAAGTGTTCTGTTACTATATTCTGTGCTCACTTATCATCTACATCAGGGGTTCCCAACCTTTTCTACTCCGAGGCCCAACTTTTCGTCTAACAGGTCGGGGCCCAACAGACACCCCGCTTATTTAAGCTAACCTATATTCCATTCTTATTAATAAGCGATTTTTATGTGTCACAAAGAGCAACATCAGCACCTGCTACAGGTGGGAGCCTAGAAATTAATACAAGAAAATCTTCCTCTAGATATTGCAATCAAAATTGTATTGTGCACCAGAAAACAACATAAAACCGCACAGAGCATTTTCAGTCAAAAGGGATTAATTATCCAAAAGAGTTTTGAAACAAAGGAACTTAATTGCAGCAGGCCTAGGCCTATTTGTGCACAGCAAACAAGCAAGGAAATAAAACCAGAATAGACCCAAAAGATAGCACTCAAAACAAGTGATGAAACATGCAAACAAGACCACTCAGCTAGGCCTAATTAAAATAACTGATGCAACAAATAGGTTCAAATAATGTTCAAATAAATAGGTTCAAATAGGTAAGTGTTTCCCAAACTGTTTACAGTCCCGTACCCCTTCAGTCATTCAATCTATATATATTTTTTATATTTGTGATAAATGAACACACAGGTTAATGAGAAGGGTGTGCCTGAGAGGATGCACATACAGTGCCCTCCACAATTATTGGCACCCTTAGTGAATATGGGCAAAACAGGCTATGAAAAAATGGGTCTTTGCTGTTCATCCTCTTGGTCATTCACTCAAAATATTGTAAAATTATTGAAAGAATAATTTTTTTTTTACATTAAACAAAATATTTTTCTCCAAAACATGGGTGCCACAATTATTGGCACCCCTAGAAAATCTTATAATTAAAATCTAACTGAAGTATATTACCAGTCATGTTTTATATTTTTAAGTTCACCTGTTTGATTAGGAACTCTTAAGTGGTCAACCATGACTTCCTGTTTCACTCAGGTATAAATATGAGGTGACACAGGCCAAATACCCTAAGTAATTCATCAAGATGGGAAAGACAAAAGAACACAGTGTTGAAGTGCGACAAAATGGTTCGACTGGCAAAAGAATCTCCAAGGATCACAGCTGGAGAATTGCAGAGGTAAATTGAGTCCTGGGGTCAGAAAGTCTCCAGAACTACCATCAGACGCCACCTACATCACCACAAGTTGTTTTGGAGGGTTGCCAGAAAAAAGCCTCTGCTGTCGATCAACAACAAACTAAAGCGCCTACAGTTTGCCAAATGTAAGTCAGACTTTCAATGGGACCGAGTTATATGGACAGATGAGACCAAAATAAAGCTTTTTGGCAACAAACATCAAAGGTGGGTTTGGCGTAGACAGAAAGATAGCCATACAGAAAAGCACCTCATACCCACTGTGACGTATGGTGGCGGATCTTTGATGTTGTGCGGCTTGTTTTTCTTCCAAAGGCCCTCAACATGTTGTTAGGATACATGGTATCATGGACTCCATCAAATACCAGCAGATATTAATTGAAAACCTAACAGCCCCCTCTAGGAAGCTTAAAATGGGCCGTGGTTGGACCTTCCAGCAGGACAATGATCCGAAGCACACCTCAAAATCAAAACAAAAATTGTTCACCGACCGCAGAATAAAGGTTTTGCCATGGCCATCACAGTCCCCCAACCTCAACCCCATAGAAAATCTGTGGAAAGAGCTGAAGCCGAGTCTACAAGCGTTGACCTAAGAATCTGCAGGATCTGGAGAGATACTGTATGTAGGAATGGTCTCAGATCCCGTGCCATGTGTTCACCAACCTCATCACGCATTATAGGAGAAGACTCAGAGCTGTTATCTTGGCAAAGGGAGGCTGCACAAAACATTAAATTAAGGGGTGCCAATAATTGTGTCACACATGTTTTTTGGGAAAAATATTTATTTAATGTCAACTGTTTTTTTTTTCTTTCAATAATTTTACTTCAATGAAAAGGTATGATTTTTGTGAATATTTTGAGTGAAAGACCAAGAGGATAAACAGCAAAGACATATTTTTTCATAGCCTGTTTTGGTCACATTCACTAAGGGTGCCAATAATTGTGGAGGGCACTGTAACTCTGCAATGTCTGGCTGAATTTAAGAAAGTCTTAAATCGTTTTCCACAAAGTTTGTTTTTATGCTCGTCAGTAGGGCTGAACGATTTAGGAAAATAATCTAATTGCGATTCCCCCCCCCTCCCCCCAATATTGCGATTGCGATTTAATATGCGATTTTTTTTATTTTATCCAAAAAATGTTCCCAACAAATCGTAATGAATGATTTAAATATGACCAACACAATGGGCCTCATTTATAAAATGTTGCGTAGAAACCATCCTACATTTGATCTCAGACGTTTTCTGAAATGGTCGTAAGTGTTATTCACAGAAAACGAACGTACGCCCAAAAAACACGTGTACGCCATTCCTGCATTTATAAATCACAAATGATCGTGGAATTGTGCGCAGCTGAATCTCTGCCCTCAAAACGCCCCTACTTAATCTAATTAGGATATTATCAATGCACAAACGGAGCGCATCCTCAATGCACAAACTCTCTGTGACAATGGCAAGCAAGAAAGAAACATGTAAAAAGAAGAATTATAGTGAGGCTGAAATCGACGTTCTGCTGATGGAAGAGCATATGCGGGCCAAAACATTGTTCGAAAGCCTGTCTGGTGGCGTAATGGCAAAAGCAAAGTATGTGGCATGGTAGAAGACACGTGTCCGAAGCACCAGCGGCCGCACCTGCGGCAGGAGCAGCACCAGAAGCCGCATCTGCGGCAGCAGCACCTGCTGCACCAGCATCGGGGCCTCGTTGGTCATCACCAGCTTCCTCTTCTCATTCACAAAGGGACTTGAATCAGTCTGTTAGTGAGGTTGTTGCCTAACTCTGTCCGCTATTGAGGGTTCTTTGAACAAACGTGCCTAAATAAAACATTCTGAAGAAAATGAACATGTGTGCATTTATTCTTATACTGTTGGTATAGTTGGTGAATCAGCTCCCGTCTTCTCAGCGCAGTGATGTGCGTGTTCCAGTCAGCTGGGATGGGAGGGTGGTCATCTTGGTCCATGCGCATTTCGTCTTCTCCTCTATGCCATGGCTTAGACAGATGTTGTGTAGCACACAACAGGCTTGGATGATCTGGCAAACCTTTTCGGGGGCATATAGCAGTCTCCCTCCCGATGCATCCAAACATCGCCACCTTCCCTTCAGCATGCCTATGCTGCGCTCTACTACCGACCGCGCACGGGCATGTGCTGTATCGAAGTGGGCTTCCTAGGCTGTCTGAGTGTGCGCAATCGGGGTGAGAAGCCATTGGGAACCCTGTTTCACGCAGAAAATCCTCTTTCACATTTCGCTGTTCCTGGGCACTGTATGGACATGTAATACATTTCGGACACAGAGGGATAATATCCTCTAACAACGCCAAAGCAGCCATATCTCCTACTGAAAACTGTCACTATCAGGCTTTTTATAGGCTATAAATTGAGCGAAATGTTTTACACGTGTGGAATTAAAATGAATACCTATTAGACGTGAATTTCATTCATGTATGAATTATTCAAATTGTTTAATTGATTTTATTGAGCGAAACATTCATTTGGCCTTTTACCATTAGCCCTATGGTGGCGGTGGTGGTGACGATGATGATGATGAAACTGCGTGTCGGCGCTCGGAGAGTTCCGAATTCCTGCAGTACTCCAGTATTGCCACAAGGAAATGTACTTACACGAACTAGAACCAGACGTAGAGATACGTCCTTTTCTACGTCTAAGACGGTTTTTATAAATCTGTACTTAGACGTGGATTTGATCGCACGAACACTCTCAGATCTTACTGTGCGTAAGTACGTTTTATAAATGAGGCCCAATATTAGATACATTTAGTGTAAAATATTATTTCCCACATTTTACATTTTTATTTAACTGCTCATTACAGAATCAAGAACAACAAATTGGTGGCTTTGCCACTGTGCATTTAGGTAATTTAAACAAAGTCATAGTAAGAATAAACACAAACATAAACACACTTTTTAAACATTGTGTGCAAAATGTACCATCTTAAGAATTTTTTTTTTTTTTTAGACCACGTTTTTTAATCGCGAACGTTGCGGTTAGAAAATCGCGTTCTATCATATCACGATTAAATCGCAAATGCAATTAATCGTTCAGCCCTACTCGTCAGAGTCAAGAACCCACTCTCACATAAGTACGTCGTGGCAAAGGGCATTAAAGTATTTTCACTGAGGTGCGTTGTTTGTCGCTTTTCACAATGTCTGTCACACTGAATTGATTTGTAAACAAAAAAGCTAGTAGCCTGGCTAGCAGCAACTGCACTGCTGCTAACATCATAATCCGAGTTTGACTTGGAAGAGCAACCTGGGTTGCTGTCGCCGGCAGGTGCATTTATGATTGTAGCTAGGCCTTCTACTAGTAGTAGCGGTTGGTGTCTCTTTGGACCGGGGATTAACTCTTTTTAATGATTTATCCATTTTCGTGCAGAAACCGGAATGAGCTCCCGCTTTCTTCACAGGGCATCAGGGAGTGGAATTCTGACGAGGGATCTAAGTTGTGCCTATGTTTTGACTAACCTACCTGTAGATTTTTTTGGCAATGTAATTATTTCGCTAAACACTACAATGTATACATGAGTGTATACATGAGGCTTTTCAGACTACTTAAGATGTCATGTCTATTTATAGGTCAGTTTGAAAATGTAATGGGCTGTTTCACTTTCATCCCTTTGCGTACCCCAGTTTGGGAATCACTGAAATAGGTCAATATAATGATTCAAATAATTGAAATAATTTTAAAATCTGTGGCTGCAATCTATTATCAACATAAATAGAACTGAGCATTCCTGGGCAGTAGTTCGAGTTAGTAGCTCTCCACACAGAAAAACATGTCCTCTTGTAGAACACCACTACAATGATAACGCAAATGCACTAATGCAGCTTTACTGACGTCCGTCGACTCGTCTAACTTGTTTTTAAAAGGAACGGGCTACCTTTCATCCTTTCCAGGACCTGGTTCTGTATGTGAGTGCTGGATGTCGCGTTTCCAAATGTCGATTCAGATTTGAAGGTTTGAGCGCCTCATTAGACAGCTTTCGACACACTGCGCCCTGGGCTCAACGTTGTCACCTCCATTCACAAAACCAAATATAATATAATCAGGGTTGTATTACGCTGAATTTAAGTTGTTTTTGGTAGTATGACATTACCAGTGCTGTCATTCTTTGCTTAAGAAACTTCTAATTTTTTCCGCTAATATCGCCACAGACTAAATGTAGCTGCTCCTAAACTTTTCTCCTGGTTTAAGATGAACCACGCTCCAACTGATGGTTGATGAGTTTTTATTTGCTTTCATACTCCAAACCAACATGAAAAACAGAAATAAAATGTATCACATTCTAACATCAGGATATGTCACGTAAATGAGTCTCTCCATGATATTATGAATTAACGAATGACCTTTTAACACTTTTAACATAACTAATCAAATAAGACATACAAAACCATACCGTGTGCGCCCTCCAACCAGAACGTTCAGGGTAGCTAAATCAGGATAGCTAAATCTCTTCGTGCACATCTTAGCTACAAAAGAACGAAACTTACATTTTCCCTGCTATTAGCTATTAGTGCATCACATGACTATGGTAGCCTATTTGACTCAATTCACTTCTTCACCAGTAGGTGTCCTTACCATGTATTACCAAAATTCCACATCAGCAAATAATAAAATACAATTTGGTATGCACAAGCACACAAACAAATAAACAAACACAAACATATTTTAATAAATAAATAAATAAAATATGCATATATTTCAGCGACAGCTACACTAAACCTTAACCGAGCGTCTCAACTTGATGACACTGTAGTTCGAACAAGATAGGATATTATTTTCAAGATCTGTCTGTTATGCCTATTTATATATTTTATATTATGTTTAAAACATCCAATTTCAATTTCAATTTCAATTTCAATATAAATTATATATATATATATATATAAGTCTCAACTAAAAATCCGTACTTTGAGGGGAAAAAATAAACCGGAAACATTTTCGCGGCCCAATGGTTGGTGCTCCGCGGCCCACGGGTTGGGAAACCCTGATCTACATCATGCACTGAATGCAGTTGCCCTGAGTAAAGCTATCCATGGCTTCACTGAACCGTGTGCATTGTGAACTCACCTCATTGATTTGGACTTCAGTATTTCCCTTGGCTCCGAGAGAGACCATGGCCAACGCAGAAGAGATGCTGAGTGGTGAGGAGAACACATTGCCGGTGTTCTTGGCCTTCGTGATCTCCGTGATCTTCTTGAAAAGTTCAAGAGAGAAGTTTGCGTTTGCTGCTGCCAGTGCCTCCATTGTCTGACTTATAGAGAATGGGATAAAGGAGTCATATGAGTCAAAACTTCAACTCACCGTGCCATTCTAATGGCCATACACCAAAAAAGTTGTGAGCATTCCCCATTGAAAAGCTCTTTAACCCTTAAGAAAGTCAGTAGAACTTACCGTTAAAATGTATTTCGCTTCTGGTATCAAGTGATTTTTCACCAGCAACGCAGAGATGTGAATGTCATTCTCACCTCACTTCCCAAATTTATATTCCACTGCATGCTCAGCCACTCCCCTATTCCATGGAACAGGTTGGCTAATGCAACTCAGACATTTCCTGAGAACTACTAGATGTACAGAGTCTGCTCTCTGGACTCTGTACATCTAGTAGTTCTCAGGAAATGTCTGAGACTTTTTTTTACTTAATAAAACTGTGGTAATGTATACTGTATAACTGTTGTAATGTATACCTTACATTTTCACACCATTATCACATTGCATTATTCTTTATGCCACTGAGTTTGCTGTTGCAGTTGTCCTCTGGATTGAGGTTAAAAGAAGTAAAAATGCAAAAAATCATTGCCATCTTTCTACAATCTTAAAAGTATGGCTGATGTGAACTGAAAGTTAGAAAAATCTCCAAAACATCCAGAATATCTGATCAGAAATCAGGCTCTGATGTTTTCTCTGAGTTTGAGAACAGACCTGCAGTTAAGCACCTTTTTGAACATTACCAGGTCAACTGCAATCAGAACTAGTCTTGGCCTAACCACCTAATCAGCTCAAAACTGATTGGAAGAACCAATATAGTTTGTTGGTTCTAAACTCTGAAAGTTATAAGTTATAATTAATCAATTAATTTTGTCTTGGTAATAAAAAAACACATACCTAAAATTCAGACAAAAATTATTTTCTTGATTCCTTAGGTAAGTTGCCTGAGAACAGAGTGCTCTCTAACACAGGCTGTGTGAAACCTGTTTTTTATTAATATTATTGTATTGAGAATAGATAGGCTAATATATATTGAACCCTGAGGTGAACGGGAAAATGATTCTTTGGAAAGCGGTTTTTTTTTTTTAAACAATTCTTTTGAAAGATATTTCCCAATTCAAAGGACACTGGAAACCCAACCAAACCCACGCTGCCACATCCAGCTGGAACGTGCCTCGTGGACAGCCAATTACGTTAGGGTGTGTTCATGAGAAACTGTTGCTTCATACTACAAAGTCCATGTATCGAGAAGGAGGGACAGACAACGGCTGTCAGAAAAGAACCGTCTGGGTTTGTGGGCGTTTTATGGTTGTGTGGTTACCCTTGCTATCAGAAAAACTGGTGTGAGGCAGTTGCATGTTCAGTCTGCCGATGTTCAATGACTACGCCATCGCCATATCTCCAGTTTGACTTTGCTTTTATGCCACAGTTGTGCTATGTTATTGAGGAAATCATCGTAAAATGAAATGAATGTTGCAGCTCACCTCCGCCACCTTATTTCTTTTAACCATGACACGTTGCTAAGCGGGATCCGAGAGCGGCTCGGGGGCCCCGGTGTCCAGTTACTACTTCCACCTGATGGCGCTGGCGAGGCAGGTTTTCCAGCAGATGCCACACATCTTCCCACTCTCCTCCCTCTGCAGCAACAGCTACCTCAGCAGATGGCGGCCTTCAGGGGCTTCTACCCGCAGGTGTACCCAACCACCATGGGCTCCATGCAGGGTGCCGGCGTGGCCATGGCAGGCGTGGGGGGCATCAACAAGAAGAATGGCAACATCTCCCGCTACAACTGCGGCACCACCGGGCACATTGCACAGGACTGCAAGCAGCCCTCCATTGACGCCACACAGCAAGGTAGCCTTCAAGGCGCTTCATGTCTTTAGTCTGTACATCCGTATAAACAGGTGTTTGGTTTCACATAGAAACACCCTAAAGGGATTCATTTTGGAACCTTTTCAGCCTTGAAGAACAAGGGATTTATTTGAAAACTCCTCTGTAATGCCCTTTCTTTCTGAAGGTTCAAAATAAAACCTTGCTACTCTCTGTCACTCCAGGTGGTTTCCGGTTAAAGTACGTCGCCTCTCAAAATTCTGAAGCACTAGACAACACCCGTAAACACTATATTAGGAGCTCTTCATCTCACCGCCACTCCTGTCCCACCATTTCAGAGAAGCTGTCTTGCTTCATGTAGGGACTCTTTCCAAGTGGCTTCTGGTATTTTGCACTGAAGACTCGCCCCAAGACAGCGGCTTATGTTTACTAATTTATTTTTTAAAGATGTTTAAAAAAGAAAATAACAAAAGGCATATGTGTCTCCTACGAGTATGAAAGGTTTTTGAAATGATTTGTTCATTGATTTAAAAAGGGGGATCCATAGTGGTCTATGTCAAGGGTTTCTTACCTTTTTTACAATTGTATATTTATGCTCTGGAAAAGAAAACTATGTTTGGTTCATTTTTATTATTGTTGTTGATGTTGAATTATACAGTAAAGAAAATACAACAAAAAAGGGGAAATAGAATTTTGTTTCCTTTTTTCCCTTTTGCTGCAGTGTTTTGAATGTACAACAGTTTAAACTTCTTTGTGCTAAGGAATTTCAGTTTTACTCCTAGACAAAAACTAAAACATTTGAGTGCATTTTCAGTCTACATAATGTGAATTCCCAACTACAAAGTTTCTTTTATCATGTTTTTATCATGCCATAGTGAAAAATAGCTGCTGTTACAAAGATTACCCTCAGCAAAACTGAGTTCAAGGTTCTCGCAATGACAAACAGCACTCTGCAAATTTGACTAACTACTGTGTAATCCCATCCAGTAGGCCTCAGACGATGCACTGTGCTGTATTGCCACTAGATGGTGCCATTGGGTATCAAAGCTCTCCCTAACGCCAGTCAGTGTTGACTTTCAAGCGTTTCTCCGTCGGCTTGTTTGTATCGATGCGGTAGCTTCCCCTCTGGAGAAGTGTCATTCTGTTCGTTTTAATTGTTATTTTTTACCCACTGTTCACTTTACAGCCTCGTTGTTTGTCCTTCCTTATTTTTGTTTGTGTGTTTGTTTTGATGGTGTTTTTTTTTCTCTCGTGCAACTCTGGTTTCACCAAGGACAAAGCCTAGATTAGTACTCTTAGCAGGTCATGCCAATTTTAAGAAAAAATACCGGTATGGCTAGTTAGACTCGATAAGGAAAATGGAATAGGATCGTAATGAAGATGAGCGCTACTGTCACTGTCAGAAAGAAAACTTGCAAGAGAAGGAGAACACTGACATTACTCTCGTACTCCATTATGTCCAGGTTAGGTTTATGAGTGTGATTATTTTGGTGAGCAGTTAAGATTTTAGTTCAGTGCTTAAAGTTTTTCTTAAAATGTTCTGAAGTGAGTGCTGAAATTGTAAACCTATTATGCTTGAAGAGAAGAACAACAACAACAACAGAAACATAGTTTTACAGTTACACTAAACATCAATCTGCATAGTGGGAGTTTGTACTGAAACACAAGAAGGCTGAAATGCTTACATGGTAAAAGGTGGACCACTACATAAAGTTGATGTTGTTGGATGAACCTTGCAATCTCATGGGATTGTTGTACACATAAATCTGCCAGTTATACTTGTCAAACTTTTTAATGGTTAAAAAATGCTGTACTGTGTACAAGGTAAACTGTTACCTTCAGTTGTGTGTTTACTGTATTCTTTGATATCTAAATGTCATTATGTACGGGAAAGGTCAGATATATTTCTAGGATGATTTGGATTTTATGCCAATTGTTGATTTATTTATTTATTTATTTCTCCCTGGAATTAACAGCTATAAATACAAAATTCAACTGCCTTGACCTTGTCTTGGAGTTAGATTTCCAGTCTTGATGCAATGACTTAAATCCAATCAAACTTACGCATCAGTGCACCACTCATGCAGCATGTACTGTACCCTTGTTTATCTCTTAGCTCTTGTTAGTCAACTCGTACAACAACTTACAAACCTTGTGGGGCTCAAGAGCAAACTGCTGATCACATCATCAACGGCTGCACCAAGTACCAGTGCCCTGGTCCTCAGGCACTGTCTACTCTGAATAATGAAGCCCTATGACATGCAAATATATATATATATATATATATATATATATATATATATATATATATACACACACCTCAGAAGCAAACGTTTTGACCTAACCAGCACTGGTGAACTACAGGGACAATTCTTAGCTTTTTATTTGTTTGTCTAAATAAGCGGTCTCTTGCAATAATTCTCGCTGCATCTGACTGATTCTATTGGAGTGTGAGTTCTATTGCTGGACCGTACTTGCTGGTCAAATGAACCATTATTAAACGAGTGTCTCTAGTGCTGAGGCTATATGAGGCAATATGTGTTAAAACATCATTTGTTTTTCGCCTTAAAGCACCAATAAAGAGACAATGGCACTATATTTCCAGTAGATTTATGGACATATGGATTTTTTTTTAAACAATTCTTTGGAAAGATATTTCCCAATTTAAAGGACACTGGAAACCCACCCAAACCCACGCTGCCACACCCATGGTGTGTTGATGAGAAACTGTTCATGTTGCTTCATACTACATACCCATGCAAACGTTCCATGACAAATATGTCGAAACAAAGCTTTCTGAGTCTGGACACGTTTTTAAAGAGTCCATGCATCGAGAAAGGGGGACAGACAACGGCTGTCAGAAAAGAACCGTCTGGGTTTGTGGCCATTTTATGGTTGTGTGTGGTTACCCTTACTATCAGAAAAACTGGTGTGAGGCAGTTGCATGTTCAGCCTGCCGATGTTCAATGAGTACGCCATTGCCATATCTCCAAATTTGACTTTGCTTTTATGCCACAGTTGCGCTAAGTTATTGAGGAAATCATCGTAAAATGAAATGAATGTTGCAGCTCGCCTCCGCCACCTTATTTATTTTAACCATGACACGTTGCTAAGCGACTGTTTTCAAAATCGATACATTGTATGAAACCGATAAAGACAAATACTCTGAGGCTGGGTTGCACCAACAAGGATTAACTCTTAAACTAGGTCTAAATAAGGTTTTTCTTTTAATCCAGTTGCAACCAACTTTAAACTTTAAAATGTTTGAATGAGATCTTAAACTAAGTGTAAAAACTGTTACAGTTGATCTACAGGTCACTTTTGGCTTTGGCACGCCTTAGATCCCACAAGCACACCCAAATACAAATTTCTGGCTACGCTATTTATCTGTATTAGGTCTACAGCGGGTAAAATAAGTATTGAACACGTCACCATTTTTCTCAGTAAATATATTTCCGAAGGTGCTATTGACATGACATTTTCACCAGATGTTGGTAACAACCCAAGTAATCCATACATACAAATAAACCAAAACAAATAAATTCAGATATTAAGTTATGTGTAATAATCTGAAATGACACATGGAAAAAGTAATTGAACACATGAAGAAAAGGAGGTGCAAAAAGGCAAAGAAAAGCCAAGACAACAGCTGAAATCTATCAGTTATTAGAAAGCAATCTGGCCCCTTGTCAGTGGAAATTAATATCAGCTGGTTCAGTCCCAACTGATGGCCTGTAAAAAGGTGTCTCATTACCAAGGTGTCACACAAGAAACATCTCATGATGGGTAAAAGTGAAGAGCTCTCCCAAGACCGTCGCAACCTTATTGTTGCAAAACAAACTGATGGCATTGTTACAGACGCATTTCTTAACTTCTGAATGTTCCAGTGAGGGGCCATAATCCGGAAGTGGAAAGAGCCTCATTTCACCATAAACTGGCCACGACCAGGTGCTCCTTGCAAGATTTCTGACAGAGAAGTGAAAATAATTATCAGAAGAGTTGTCCAACAGCCAAGGACCACTTGTGGAGAGCTTCAGAAAGACCTGGAATTAGCAGGTACAATTGTTTCAAAGAAAACAATAAGTTATGCACTCAACCGCCATGGCCTGTATAAACGCCCACCACAGAAGACTCCATTGCTGAAGAAAAAGCATGTTGAAGCTCGTTTAAAGTTTGCTGAACAACATTTGGACAAGCCTGTGAAATACTGGGAGAATATAGTCTGGTCAGATGAGAGCAAACTGAACTCTTTGGATGCCATAATACACACCATGTTTGGAGGACAAATGGCACTGCACATCACCCTAAAAACACCATACCAACAGTGGTTTGGAGGTGGGGCTGCTTTTCAGAATACGGTACTGGCAAACTTCACATAATTGAAAGAAGGATTAATGGAAAAATGTACCGAGACATTCTTCATAAAAATCTGCTGCCATCTACCAGGATGATGAAGATGAAACGAGGGTGGACATTTCCACAAGGCAATGATCCCAATCACACAGCCAGGGAAACTCTCAATTGGTTTCAGAGAAAGAAAATAAAGCTGCTAGAATGGCCCAGCCAATCACCTGACTTGAATCCAATTGAAAATCTATAGAAAGAACTGAAGATCAGAGTTCATAGAAGAGGCCCATGGAACCTTCAAGATTTGAAGACTGTTTGTGTGGAAGAATGGGCCAAAATCACACCTGAGGAATGCATACGACTAGTTTCTCCATACAGGAAGCGTCTTGAAGCTGTCATTACCAACAAAGGCTTCTGTACAAAGTATTAAATAAATATCATTAAGCGAGTTCAGTACTTTTTCCCTGTGTCATTTCACATTATTACACTTAACTTAATTTCGGAACTTATTTGTTTTGGTTTCTTTGTATGTATGGATTACTTGGGTTGTTACCAACATCTGGTGAACATTTCATGTCAATAGCACCTTCGGAAATATATTTACTGAGAGAAATGGTGACGTGTTCAATACTTATTTTACCTGCTGTATATGGTAAGGATACATAGAGTTTACAGGGAGCCTTTTCTCTTCTCCTTTTAATCACAACCTGCTGTCTGTGTTGTGCTTATTTATAATATATATTCTGAATAGATTTTTTTTTTTTTGTGACAGTGCAGTGCAAGTCAATAACCATACAGATTAAATGATTTATTTAGCTGCAAAAAGTGGTCCAATTACAACTGCCTTACAGTGAGAATACAATTGCAGTAAGGCTTTAGGTTACAGGTAGCCAGTCAATGTATAAGGCTTCATCATCTTTCTACATAAAACTTGTTTTTCATTTCACTTCATTTTTCTAGTATGATACAACAGACAACTTCCTCAATGCTTTGCAGTCAGGCTCTTAAACCCATTTTGTAGAATAATCTATACAGACAATTCTCACTGGTTGTATGAATACACCCAAGGCATGGTCTTTGGCCAAGAGATGGAGATTGTCCTCAGCTTAAGGGGAGCTGTAGCGGCCATAGAAGAGGATGCTCTGTGTGGGGTTGTGTCGGATGAAGAAGAGGAAGGGGTGGTCCGCCATGAACCTCTCTGGTGGCATCATGGCACAGCGCATCATCATGACGGCAGCTGTAGCTGCGGCTGCCTCAGTGCCCTCCTCGTTCACTTCCACAAAGGACTTATGCACGACCTTGGACAGAACCAGTTCGTCGCAGGGCGACATGCCGGAGAAGTCACACTTCTGGTGGTCAAAGGCATCCACCATGCCCATGCTGACCAGGATCTCCTTGAGATCATATGTCTCTTCCAGCTTGAACCTGGGGAGACCCACCTGGACCTCCACATAGTCCATCATGTCAGGCCTGGTCCACTCCAGAAAGTTCTCATATGTGAGCATCTGCTCCAGCTAAGAGAAGAGAGAAAGATAATTGCATTTATAACTCTTCATCTGTAATTAATCACATTGGAAATTTTATACCAAGGATCATTACAGCAGCAGCAGAAAGGACTGCAGATTTAAGTATTGTATTGTTCACACAAAGAACATCACCTCACCTTACTTTGACCTTTTTGTAAGACATGAGACATATTGTCACAGTGTTAATTATCGGACGGCGTGTTATCGGCAAACGTTTACGTTGTCATGTGAATCCATTATTAAACTGAAGTTATAGATTGTTAATCTATTATTAAACTTAGCATTTAGATTGTTTAACAGAATGGCCGATGTTTGACACTGTCCGATAACTGACATAGCTACGCTAAGTGTATCAGTGGGAGATATCTGACGAATATTTTGTGTTAAGCTTGTTCACTCAGCTCTATGTTACTTATTATGTACTACTTCCGTCTTACATTACTGTTCATATAACTGCTAATTTTACCTTCTCCAGTCCAGTGGCGTTGTCCTCCGTTTCATTTGGGAGCATAACGAGCATGCTCATGTCTTTGCCCACATAGGGGAGTTCCAGAATCTGGCAGTCGACATCGGGGACATAGGTAAAGGGGAATTTTGCCTTCTGATGCATCATTTGCACAGGCTTACTTTCATTCTGCAAACAGAAATACAGATTTAATGCATATGCACACAAATGTACTCTTCGTCCTCCACTTGGTCCTCTGATGTGTCCATTGAACCTCACAGGGGGTGAATGGTAGCAATGCAAGTGATCAAAATTCAACACGGGTATAAGAAATTCAATAGCTGCATGAATTAGTATATTATTGCAAACGCGTTGTTTGCTTTTACCTTATTGAGCTTGAATTTAACTTCACTGGTGCGAGCACTGTTGAACTGCTTCTCCCAGTTGCCTTTGAAGTAGATGGCGTTTACCAACACAAGTCTTGTTTCATCATCCACAACCCCTTCAGCCAACAGGTCCTTGATTTTCTCTACAATAAAAATGGATCAATCAATCAGAGAATGGTGAAAAACACGATGTAATGATTCAATTGTGTCTATATAGAGTGGCTACTGAGAAATAACAACAGATCTAGCTTACTGAATGAATAACAGATCTTTAAAACTGCTGTTAAATTGTTATTAACTGTTTTATAACATTTATGCTGTTTGGGTTTCAGCACTGATTGATGATTACCTTGTGTCTTTTCCTCCACCCATTTGTTGATGTTCAGTCGTGCCGCCTCTGCATTTGTGCGGAAGTCAACAGCCTCCAACTCAGCAAGATAGTGTGTCTTGGTGTCAGCAAGGAATTTCTGAAATGTGTGTGTGGGGGGGGGGGGGGGGGGGGGGCAGACCCATGAGGGACTAACATCGCATTGATATCTGATACCTTCTGTTTCCTACATAAACCAGTAGTGTCCAATGTTCTGTGTAACACTGAATGAAAGTCAGGTATTTACTATGCCCTCCCTGCAAACAAACCGGTCTTACCTCAACAAACTGGTCTTACCTCAACAAACTTGTAGGTCTTTTCTCCATACAGGCGATTGGCCAGACTCAGCGCATATGGGGCTCCTTCTTTGTTGAGTTCAGCGAAGAGCTTGTTGAAGCCAACATGGAAATCACCATCTGCTTTGTGCAGGTTGAGGGACTACAGGGACAATGAAAAGAGTATTATAAGTATTATAATTGGCCACAAACAATTTCAAGTGGCTTGCAGTCTCCACGCAAAAGAGAGAGGAGAGAGAGAAACTGTCCTGTTTTAGTGGAAAACATAATAGATTTCCACTAGCACATTTATTGAACTTTTCCACTTTTGCTTTGTTTTTAGTTATAAAACATCGAAATATGTTCTACCAAGACAGCAGTAGCAGATAGCACACACTTGCAGCTGGAGGTTTCTGGAATGAACTGTTCAGTTCGAGAGCTCTTGCCAGCTGCGACTGCCCGCAACCATGCTGAATCGACACCGGAATCTCAACACCAAGCATGCGTCATAATGTTGAGTTGTTAAGGCCAGCTTTAGTGTGCATGAATACTATTGACTTCATCAGGTCCACTTTCCAAAAAAAGACGAAATCTTTCCTGGATAATCAATAAGAGTTTCTGAACGAATGTAAACCTGCTCACAGAATTAATTAATTTCTGTCTGGAGGGGTAGGGATACACAGTGTGATCTGTATGAGCCTGGTTACTTCATCTTTGCACTTTGCACAGCTCTAGGAAATAAACAGGGAAAGATGCTTTTAGGAATTTTTTTTCTCTCTCTTCTCTTACACAAAATTCACCACAAATGAAACAATGAGAGTGCCATGGATTTTTAAATCCAGTCTATCACCCACGCTGTCCGTTCATCACATTCCTTTCGAGTTGTGTTAAAAAGAAATCACAAAAAAGGCTGAAAGGACAAGGGCTTGTCAGAGAATGACACAGCAATGGAAAAAGTGAGAGAATAGGACAGGCCCATCAGAATGCAAGTTGGCACATGTGCTAGGCGAAAAAGCTAACAAAGGATAAAACAAATATCCACGGAGTTGTTGCCACTGTGCCCAGCGAACCTGAGAGCAATGAACACGCTATTTGACCATCATTGCTAGCTCAAGTGAAACTGGTGCTTTTAACAGACAGGGAAATGAGAAGACATATTTAGTTGGACAAGCCAAGTCTATGACGGTGAGGAAACATCAGTTGGCAGCCTTCATTCTTCATTTCCTTTTTCTAGCTGCTGCATGTAGACGATAATCACAGCGTATATAGCAAGGAGATAACATAACTGACCTCAACAGTGGTTAAATATTTTTTTTTGTATAAAATGATAGTAGCCAAAAAGCACCCCTTCACCAGTTTCCCAGCAAGAGAGACATTATAACCCACTCTGTTAATCCACGAACCACCACCACGACACAGATACTTCCCTCCACACCCACCATTTTACCTCACCCCACACCAAGGCACTTCAAGGGGATAAAACACCCCTCTGAAAACACCCTTTCAGACACCCTGGTTAAGCATCCATAATGACAGATTTGTCTTGTAACCTTCATCAGGGCTGCTGGAAGTTGGTGCCTCTGGACTTGTTGGAGCATTGCAGGTCCACCTTTTGTAGGTGCCTCATTCCTGTGCTGCACAGGCTTCGTAGTTTTATTAAAACACAGCACCTATACATCATTGAAAGAGGTGGCCATTTATGGACATATATGGTCATTTTGTTCAATAGTCATACAAACTGTAAATATATCATGAAAATAATCAACTGGACAGCAGCGTCAACTTCAGACATGTATTCCTATCTTACGCATAGAATAACAGTACAGCAAAAGGAACCAATTTCTCAATTTTCTCAACGTACAGATGTCAACACTTCACCAATTGAGCAAGTGTCCCACATTGTTTGGCAATAGAAGAATGACATATCTGGTAGAGGTGGAAAAAGGTTCACACCCACGTTGCTTCATACCACAAACCTATGTAAACTTTCCATGGCTACCAGAGAGATTACTGTAGAAAGCTAAGCAATGGTTAGGAATGCATGTGACCACACCCTCAGTCAATTTCTCCTTCTTTATGACTGCTCACACAGCAGCACCATTTTGTCATCACCTGTCATCATCTATAACAACTTTTCATTGGGAAAAAAAAGCACATTTTCAAACCACATACCACAACCATCACAAATATATTTCAGGCTTGTGAATACAGATAGGCTTTGACTGATGCAAACATTTTACATTATCAAGTAAAACTTCACATACAAACGGCCTCCATAGTATGTATCTAAACATAGGTTGAAGGGTTGTCTTGACGACAAGACAAACAAGACATATGCTTTATGGCATGGGTGCGTATACAACTCTTGTATACACCTATAGATTACACAGAGTACCCACTGCTGTGTAGACACGGGTGACTAACTCTGCTAGACATCCATTGGGGCATGGGTTGTACTGTCACAGGGTGAGTCATAGACTGAAAGGTCATTCAGTCAGGATACCTTGGCCTTGGCCAGTACAAGCGTGTGAGTTTCTTGAGTTCTATGTGACAAAAGTTGTCTAGGGTAGATAACTAGCAACCAATGTAATATACCAACAGACCATCCCTTTCTAAGAAAAAAAAGGTGTGCTGGTGGACTTCATGGTATGACTGATAGACAAATTGTTTGAAACATGGCCTTTATTTGTTTATATATTGTTTATATTGTTGAAAATGCTAGTCTGAATTAATTCATATTTCAAAGCTGTAAAAACACTGACTATTTCAGTCAATCCAGAAAATAGCATTAAATGTGACGAATTGTGCATATTGAGAGAGTTACCGTATTATGATTTCATAGATATTCATAGTCTTATGATTGTTATCCATATGTGGTTTATGCCTTAATGTTTCTTTGAATTAGAATTAAGGTTAACCAGGTATCTGTGTTATGAAGCCATGTGTGCTTTAGTAGGCCATTTATATCTGTGTGTCTCTGTGTTCAAAGTGATGAGGACTGGACACCTGAGTGCACATCCTGTGTTTGTTACTATCTGTTTTATATCACTCAGATACTACTGGTCCAGGTAGCTGGACTCAGGGTGGCCCACAAAATCCGGGCTCTGTGATTAACACCCCTCGTTTGTCAACTGATAGAACACTTAAAGGCAGCCTTTTCCTCTGTCTAGGTAGAGATGTGAGACGCTAGAGATGCTTTGAGCATCTTCTTGTGAATCTTGCTTCTCTCCTGCTGTGCACAGCTGAATAAAGCCTGTATTCTGATTGAACCCCATCTTCCTGACTGGGGTCTCTGTTTCTGTGGTACAACAATACCATCAATGTCCAGGGACATATGAATGTGTTCTGAGGCATTTAGACTACAATTTTGCACACACAGGGGGCCTCTCTGCACAGTGACTAAACTCTTTGCTCACTGATCACCTACATCACCTCACTGAGAGCACAAAAAGAAAACTAGCTGACAGCAATGAACTGTAGACCTGCTGACAGTTCACCATAAGGACAGACATGTAGAGCCAATAAACTGACACAAAAGTAAAACACGTTTACACAGTAAAACACTCTGCAAGGATATTTTGTGGCTTTCTACAATTCTGTGCGTTGTGAACTCACCTCATGCATTTGGACTTCAGTATTGCCCTTGGCTCCGAGACAGACCATGGCCAGCGCAGAAGAGATGCTGAGTGGTGAGTAGAACACATTGCCCGTCTTGTTTGTCTCTGTGATCTTCTTGAAAAGTTCAAGAGAGAAGTTTGAATTTGCAGCTGCCAGTGATTCCATGGTTGACTTAGAGTCTGAAATTCGAACAAAAGAGTCATGGATGTAATTCAAATGGCACATCATTCCAATTTATAGATATTACTGGAGAGAGAAGACGCCAGTCACGAGTCGTAGCAGATACTTTTGATACTTTTGATGATTTTGCCATCCCTGTTCCAGAAATCGATGGTTGTATTAATAGGCTAAATTACAAAAGCATGTCAACGACATATTTTACATAATTAGCTTGTACAAAGTCACACCACGACATCGAAGACTCCCTCTTACTTCATCGGGAAAGGTTAATCTAGAGCAGACCATCGACTAAAGAAACTGAAATCTAAATGTGTTCGACAGTGGTGACGCAATTCTATTGTTGAAGCGACAATCAACCGATATATTGCGGCCATGAATTAGAGAATTCTCAACTGGAAATGCCATGAACACTAAAGTTAACTAAAGTTGATCCAGGACTTACCGATGTGTTGTACACGTTATTTTAGCTTTCAGGAGTCCTCTTACCACCGTACTGACACAGAGACTGAACTGTCATTTACACTTTACTCCCCATAAGTTTATTACTTGACACGCCCTGTTACACACCTCTCACTGACTCGACTAGCTATCGCATTGCGTAGCCTACGTTTCGTAATAGGCCTTCCACTATAGCTTTACTGTGAATTTTTTAAATAAATAACCTGAAAATATGTGAAACTGCAACTTCAGGGGTAATAAATACACACGTACCGGCCTTGTAGCAGTAAGGCAAACACAAACTCTGTCAGTGGAACCTGTCAATGGAAGTTTCCGGGGTGGACACGTGATGATGACACAGTAACTCCTACTGGGGAAAAGACACATTTTTACAGATAAAGTTGCAATGTCCAGCAAAACATAAACTCTCTTGATTGAACGATATGACTACCCAGAATCTTCAAATGAAGACATAAAGTGTAATGTTTTTAGTTAACTGTTAACCACATAGCCTAATGCGATGAGCATTTTTATTCGATATAAGCAGATATAAAATTTACATTTTTATTTACTCTGTTTTATAAAGAACATTGTTGTAGGCCATGCATTGTTTAAATTAATGCAAAATATGAGTTCTGATGGGGTTTCAACGTGAAATCAAATAGCCGTATGTCTTATGAGGGCCACTACCATTAAACATCTTTGGTGAAACCATTCGTTTTTTCAATTGTATGCATTTGCTTGAAAAACAAGGAATTTCAACACAGCTTCTTTTTATCTTGCTTCTTTGAAGGACGTTGTCAAGAAAAGGCTACACAGTACCCGGAAGAGTTGGGCTTTTACTTTAGGTTAGGTATGAAAGCCTTATGTTTGAGTTTTTTATAACTGAATTTGTTCTCATTTTGTTATCGAATTTTCATTTCATGAACTGATACTAACAACTTATAAATCTTAATGTGTAGCCTATTTGGGGGAAAAAAAACTATTCCTGCTCAAAGCTGCCTCTACATCCTTTTAAATGAGTAGGAGGGGCTTCTTTGGGAGATTATTCCCTCCCATTTGACGCAGAAGCTTGTCAATCTTGTAGCACCGCCTTCAACGACGATGTTGACACTTCCTGGATTTAACTTGAACAATTCCTGCGTCTAAGTCTAAGTGCTTGCCATGGGACTCTTGGCAGGATAAACACTTTAACGTGTTTAGTTTCATACGAAACTTTATTTCATATGAAGAGTCATGTTCAACGTCGATGTGCCGGTTCTGTCAGTGAAATGATAGCAGACTGATTTATCTAGCTGAATGGGAATGGAGATACTGCATAGGTAGCTAGCTAGCTAGCTAGCTAGCGAGGGAGCAAAGCTTAGTTAACAATGTAGCAATTTGTAACATGTTACAAATAGGTTAATGTAATACATGTGGTTCGCTGGGAATAAGGGAAGTCTGTATTTTCGAAAGGGAAGCAGTACCATGGGTTTGTTGGTGCATAAAGCTCTCTCTCAACTGATGAGAACACACGTGTTGTTGAGTTTTGCACTTGTGATGCGACTGCTGTTGGTCGGCTTTGGTATTTATCAGGACAGAACTATGACGGTCAAATACACAGACATCGATTACCATGTATTTACAGATGCGTCAAGATACGTTACTCAGGTAGGCAACAGAGAGCATACTGTTCAGAGTTCTCCATTGTCAGTTTAACATTGCACGAATTAGATGGATTAGAAGTCGTTTTCATGATACTGGTATATCTGATTGGCCAAGTATGTGGGTTCTCCCTCGCTTTCATACACACACACAAACCTGCAGTACTGCAAAAAAAGTCAGAAAAGGCGCATATTTGTGTGTGGAGGGTAAACAAACGTTATAGACCTCCACTATTCATATGATCAGAAATATGTATGGCGTGAGGAAATGTGATCCACTCGTCCTTCTCTCAGGCTATGGCAAGAAGTGATCAATGTATTGTGCATTAAAAAGCAAGCAGTCATCTTATGTCTGTGAAGCAAGCATTCCCTCTTTCAACTGATGTCTGCTGCTGATTTTTCTACTTCAATGCATTCTTTACTTCTTATGTTCCTTCCAAATACAGCAGCATACGAGGTACAACTCCAACGTGACTATTACATTAAAGTTGCAGTCCTCGATGCTGGTTAAAGGTTGTTGATATTTGAGCTTCACTTCATCTTTCCCTTCCATTCGCCAGAAGCAATGTTGTTGATTGGCTTGATTGGTGTATGGCTTGGAGCCGGGACTGTGCACAAACATAAGAGTGTTTTGTAATGGACAAAAAGCTAGAGGAACGTGAGGAGAATATAACTGAATTCAATGAAAAGTGTTATGGATTACAATCAAGGACTATACCTCTTAAGTGCATACAATTAAAAGCCCTTGCAGAAGGGAGACAACACAAGTGAATTTGCTAACTGATTAGTAATTGAAAGGGTTTCAAGCATTTCTGTCTGTGCTAATTAAGAATGCCACAGTTTTGGCCTGAGGAGTAGGTATTCTGAGCCTTGTCCATATTTTCCAGTATTTGGTGAGTTACAATTGTGTCTTTTGTTTCACCCGCTGTCTGTAGGGTGAGTCTCCATACAACAGGTCCACCTACCGCTACACTCCCCTCCTAGCCTGGATACTGACCCCAAACATCTACCTGACATTTGTGTTCGGTAAGCTCCTGTTCGTGGCGTGCGACGTGCTAACAGGCCTTCTCATCCAGCGCCTGCTTCTGCTGCGCGGCCTGTCGGCGGAGTCGTCGTGCCTCTACAGCGCCCTCTGGCTGCTGAACCCGCTGCCCGCGGGCGTGTCGTCGCGCGGGAACGCGGAGTCCCTATTGGCGGCCTTGGTGCTGGGAACTCTGCTGTGTTTGGAGCGGAGATGGCTGTTTTCCGGCGCCGTGCTCTATGGCTTGGCCGTGCACATGAAGATCTACCCAGTGACGTATGCGCTGCCCATCGCCCTCTATCTGCAGACCAGGGAGCAGGGAGCGGGAACCCCCGGTGGGAAGAGGAGCTGGACACTCTGGGGATTTGTCCGCAGAGTACTGAACAGAGATCTCCTGATGTTCGCCTTCATTTCTGGAGGGCTTTTCTGCGGACTAACCCTAGTATTCTACCATATGTGAGTTTTGTATTGTAGTTTATTTTCGCTGTCTCATAAATAATAATATCCTATTTTTATATACTCTAAATATATAATGCACCCATCTCACTTTGTCTATTGTAGAATTAAACCTTTACACACACATACTGTTTTTTTGGTGCGGTGTACTTGTATAACTGACTTCATCAAACCCATCCAGTGTTAATTTACACCTGAGCCTAATGACAACCTTTTCTCTCCTGACATACGACCCCTGGTGGGCAGATACGGTTGGGACTTCCTCCACGAGACATACCTGTACCACCTGACTCGGCGGGACATCCGCCACAACTTCTCGCCGTACTTCTACATGCTGTACCTGACGGCAGAGAGAGAGTGGAGCTTGGTGCTGGGCCTGGCCTCCTTCCTCCCTCAGGTGTCCCTCCTGCTGCTCTCCTCCCTGGCCTTCCACACTGACCTGAGCCTCTGCTGCTTCCTCAACACCGCCATCTTCGTCACCTTCAACAAAGTCTGCACCTCACAGGTTCGCCACAGCCACAGCCACAGCCATTGTCACTGTCACCTTGTCCGCCATTTTGAAGTGGGGATCTGATGCATTATAGTAAATGCATCATAGCTGTAGCCATATTTTGTGTGTTAGATAGTATATACTTACAGCGGGTAAAATAAGTATTGAACACGTCACCATTTTTCTCAGTAAAAATATTTCCAAAGGTGCTATTGACATGAAATGTTCACCAGATGTTGGTAACAACCCAAGTAACCCATACATACAAAGAAAACAAATTAAATAAGTTCAGAAATTAAGTTATGTATAATAATGTGAAATGACACAGGGAAAAAGTATTGAACACGCTTACTGATATTTATTCAATACTTTGTACAAAAGCCTTTATAGGTAATGACAGCTTCAAGACGCCTCCTGTATGGAGAAACTAGTCGTATGCATTCCTCAGGTGTGATTTTGGCCCATTCTTCCACACAAACAGTCTTCAAATCTTGAAGGTTCCATGGGCCTCTTCTATGAACTCTGATCTTCAGTTCTTGCCATAGATTTTCAATTGGATTCAAGTCAGGTGATTGGCTGGGCCATTCTAGCAGCTTTATTTTCTTTCTCTGAAACCAATTGAGAGTTTCCTTGGCTGTTCACTTTCTTGCTGAAATGTCCACCGGCGTTTCATCTTCATCATCCTGGTAGATGGCAGCAGATTTGTATCAAGAATGTCTTGGTACATTTTTCCATTCATCCTTCCTTCAATTGTGTGAAGTTTGCCAGTACCGTATTCTGAAAAGCAGCCCCACACCATGATGTTCCCACCTCCAAACTTCACTGTTGGGAGGATGTACAGTGCCATTTGTCCTCCAAACATGGTGTGCATTATGGCATCCAAAGAGTTCAAATTTGCTCTCATCTGACCAGACTATATTCTCCCAGTATTTTTACAGGCTTGTCCAAATGTCGTGCAGCAAACTTTAAACGAGCTTTAACATGCTTTTTCTTCAGCAATGGAGTCTTATGTGGTGAGCGTTTATACAGGCCATGGCGGTTGAGTGCATTACTTACTGTACCTGCAAATTCTAGGCATTTCTGAAGCTCTCCACTGTGGTCCTCTTGGACAACTCTTCTGATAATTCTTTTCACTCCTCTGTCAGAAATCTTGCGAGGAGCACCTGGTCGTGGCCAGTTTATGGTGAAATGATGTTCTTTCCACTTCCGGCTTATGGTCCAAACAGTGCTCACTGGAATATTCAGAAGTTTAGTTGCGTCTGTAACCAATGCCATCAGTATGTTTTGCAAAAAAGAAGGTTACGAAGGTCTTGAATGAGCTCTTTGCTTTTACCCATCATGAGATTTTTCTTGTGTGACACCTTGGTATTGAGACACCTTTTTATAGGCCATCAGTTGGGATATTAATTTGCACTGACAAGGGGCCGGATTGCTTTCTAATTACTGATAGATTTCAGCAGTTTTCTTGGCTTTCCATGCCTTTTTGCACCTCCCTTTCTTCATGTGTTCATATCTTTTTCCCTGTGATATTTCACATTAATACACATAACTTAATTTCTGAATTTATTTGTGTTGGTTTCTGTGTATGTATTGATTACTTGGGTTGTTACCAACATCTGGTGAACAATTCATGTCAATAGCACCTTTGGAAATATTTTTACTGAGAAAAATGGTGACGTGTTCAATATTTATTTTACCCGCTGTATATGTAATTGATAAAAAATAACAATGTATCTTTTATATTAGGCTAGTAAATGTTAATCAAGTTATAGGGTTAAGATTAGGGTAAGTGAAATGCTATTTGCGTATCTGAGTTTTGCTGTGTTTGTTGTTTTTTTTTAAGTTAATGAACTGGTCTATCGATGATTTTCCCACAGTACTTCCTGTGGTACCTCTGTCTATTGCCTCTGGTTATTCCCCACCTCACTCTGTCTCTCAAGAAAGGAGTTGGGGTGCTGGCTCTTTGGTTTGCTGCGCAGGTAGCTATAGGCACTTTCGCCGTAGAGATAAAAATATTCCTTGAACGTAAAATGCCTTTCATTTTTTTTGTATTGTATAACGTTACTTGCTTATGCATCAGAAATTCCACTATTTATTGTGTGTGTGGGGATAAAATGTCCCCTTTCCCTGTGGGCTTTCTCCAGGTGATTCTGTTGATCTACTTTGGTCTAACACTTTCTTTGCTTTGTTTCAGGCCCTTTGGCTGGCGCCAGCGTATTACCTGGAGTTTGAGGGACAGGACACTTTTGTCCTCATCTGGCTTGCTGGCCTGCTCTTTCTCATCATCAACACTTACATAATGGTCACGATCATCTCCCATTACAGGCGAATTGCCATCCCGAACAGGCCTAAAACTGACTGAATGGTCACTTCGTAAAAAGACATTCGCCGCAGTGTCTATTTACTCTGGTGGGGCCTGTGTTTTCCTGGAGCTACATGGGTCTAAAAATGGAGTGGTTTACACATTTGGCTTCAAACTAGGTCATGCCCTCGATGACCCTCAAGGTGCAGTATGAAGAATGACCAGTAGGTGGCACGCAGTCCACAAGAGTGAGACATAATCTCAACACACCATGTGGTGCACTTAAGGATATCCAGGATGTAAACAACAACAACAACAACAACAACAACAATAATAATACCATCAAGAAGGGGGGGGGGGGGGGGGGGGGCATGCAGCAATGGCCATGGAGGCTGTTCTTTTTTTCAGTTCAATAATAACTGAGTTTTGGTCCCTGAACTTTGGGCCCTGTGTAAACTGTCCCAGGTACTTGTTTGGGATGTTTTGATAGTGATGGGTAGAAGGACTCGGACAGAAGGATGTGAAGTGCCCTGAAGGAGAAAGAAAGGGAAACCACACATAGATGGAGAAAAAGCTCATTTTGAATTCCTCTTCACTCTATTACCCTTGTTTTACATCATTGAGTCAATCAGATTAAGGCCCCTTGGCAGTTCAAACTCGTTGACTCGCTACTGCCTCTAAAAGTGCTGTTCCACAAGTGGCCACTAAGTGGCAGTGTCTACCAAGTGAGGCTCTGGAGCTGAGCTGTGCATCCTCGCACGCCCTCGGGGGTAATCGTGGCATTACAGCATGAACACAACTGAAAACAAACAGTAATGGAGACTGCTTCTTTGCTTTGCGGATGGAGATTACGACCAGATAAGTCCCCTCTAATTTTGGCAGCCAATTTGAGTGGTCCAGAGGAATCATCTCCTCTTGAGTCAACTTATGTAACCCTTTGACCCAAAATACTGTATGCTTATGGGCATCTTACTGTAAAATATGTTACCCTGTAGGAAATTAAATAACACAGGAACTGGGCTCTGCGTTTGTCTGTTGTCTTGTGTATGTTTGAGTGTATGCGTGTTGGGGGAAGTGCTCTTGCACTTTATTTCCTGCCAATTCATGTATGCGTCTATATATACTTTTTTATTTATTTATTTATTTGTTTTCAGTATTTGAGTCATACAAGTGACTCACTCTTCTGCATTCTGTGGCTTCTCCAATTCTTGTCCAGCTCTCAGTCTGTTCTGTATCTACACAGCCTATGCAGTTCTGAGTGCAGGCGGCATATTTTGCATCAAGGCCCTCCTTTCACCTTTACCTTTAGCTGCTCGCTGTAGATTAACTCTTCGGGTCTATTTTCCCCTTGGATCTCTGAGGAATTTCAGAGGCTCATGAAGCTTGTTTGTGTGAGTAGGATCTCTAACAAAACCCCTCTTCTAACTTGGTTATGTGGCACTGCAAACCAGCACGAGAAGAGGTGGCTATGTTTGCGTCGCCCTGCCACCTGACGACACTGCTTATCCCTCGGGGTCACTTCAGGATGATTGACATCACCATGGACTCTCTGTTTGACCCGAGGCTTCGCACCTTGTGGCAGGCGAGGCTGCATAATTGGAGGGCGTGGTCAATCAGAAAGAATGGTATCAGAATAATGACAAGCCGTATGAGTGGTCACGCAAGCCCCTGCTAAACAGCTTATGGTCCTAGTGGATAACCTTCCACCCCCACCTTCACCTCTAGCATGGAACTCAACCCCTCTCCCCCCACCTCCTCCTGGGGCAGTTGTCATAGTGCATAAAGCATACTCTCTGCCGATGTTTGCGTCGTTGAAAGGCAGCCTGCCTGTTCCCAGCTGTGCAGACGACTCGACGCAGATAGCGTGCAGCCCCGGCTTGCATGAACACTGGCAGAGATGAAACATTTAAAATGAAATCTCTCTCTTTGTGGCTGATGTTCTTGTAACACGAATTACGGAGTAATTCGGTTTCCTGTGAGAACAATAGAGTCATGAACTTTGACCTGTAGAGGTCCGGAGCTAGATACAGCACAAAAGCATCACAGCTGGCTTTGCTGAAATTGTTCTATTCTTTCTTCAATTTTTTGGCTACAGTGTTATGCAAAGGTGGCCGATTTCTCCCAGACTGTTCACACAAAACATGTAGTGTACATTTGGTCAGCTTCAAATACATCTCTGGACAGTTGATACCTGCAATTTGTGGCGAAAGATGGCAAAACTCAGAGACAGGCTGCTGAGATGCTAATCTTCTTCGCAAGTCACAGCAGAGTGTGTGAAATTTGAGCAAGCCCAGAGAAAATTGAGTTCGTTTTGTCACTTTAGAGGATATTTTTTATTTTATTTTTTTTTTTTTTAACTGTGATCGTGGGCCGTAACTAACTAGAAATCCCCCCAAAAAGTATAAACCAACCATCTGGAACTATTCGATTTCCACCGGGCAGCGCACAAGACAAGCTTATGTCTCTAATCCCGCATGCCGTACCAGTGTTTATCGCTGTCTAAAAACAGTGGGTTTCCCCTTCTACATCCTCCGCTTTGGCTGCTGTGGAGCACACAGGCGATTAAGAGAAGTGCCTGTGTGTGTGTGGTGTGTGAGGGTATGGGCGTCCGCTGTTCAAGGGGGAAGTGATGGGGTGTGTGTGAGAGGGTATGGGCGTTCGCTGTTCCAGGGGATTAGTTTGGGAAGGGCACGGGACTTGCTGTGAAGGTCTGGAGGCACCGGCGGCGTGGATAACGGGCCCCCTGCTGAACACAGAGGGGCGGTTGAGCAAGGCCAATGTGGAGCTAGTCCCACTAGCAGAGGCTGAGGCCATGGTCAGTGCCGTGGAGATACTCAGCTGGATTTGGCCTGCGGTAGCAGAGCTGTGGGACTTAGACAGTAGCCTCTCACAGGTGATGTGCCATTCAGGGACATCATGTTCTCTCATTGGCTCAATCCAAAGCCCATTGTCAGAAATAAAGGCTGCATTTTAAAATCCAAAAGTTCTGAGCTTGTAGATTCTTTATAGAATAGCTACTAAAATTGCCACATGGAAGGGTTTAAAAAACAAAACAAAAAAAACTTCCAATCCTAGTTTAAATTGATTTAG
The DNA here is from genome assembly GCF_900700415.2 of Clupea harengus. Taxonomy (NCBI): domain Eukaryota; kingdom Metazoa; phylum Chordata; class Actinopteri; order Clupeiformes; family Clupeidae; genus Clupea; species Clupea harengus. Next base: position 306,863 of record NC_045168.1, read on the forward strand.
ATTTCTCTAATCAGGGGAGAGGAGCATTCCTCATGTTGACGCTAATATCCTGGTGTCGTCCACATGTGCCAGGGGCACACACTGATGGTGGGGAGCTTTTAAAGGCCAAACTCTGCCCTATAAGTGATACAAGTTCACAGACAGGAGAAGGATTACTGTTTAGATTGTTTAGAGTTTATTTTGTTCCAATAACATCACAAGGGGGGAGCCATTGCTGTCATTGTGTTTTTTTTGCTGCATATTCATTAACATTTATATACATTACTAGGGAATGCCATTTGTATACCCCCAAAACACAGTCTCAGAGTTTCTGAAGAGAAGCTTTTTAAAAATAATCAGAGCATGGAAACTCCAAGGCTGTTCAAAGTAAACATGAGTGTTTAGCGGTTTGTCTCAGCTCTCAGAATTGAACCAAGTCTCTGTCTGAAACTGTGAGAATTGCGACGGCTTTGTGTCCCTCTGCTTTTTCATGTGAAAAGTTCCCATCCCTCCCTTGAGTGGCCAAGGGATCAAATTCTGCCTGGTGTGAGAATAGTTTTGGCTCCGAACCTCACTACCCTTACATTTTCCAACCAACGATATCCACTCTGGGCTCCAAAACGCAAAAGCTGTCCGCGCAAAAGTCCATTACATGCCTCGGAAATTGTAGCGCCGTCTTGACGTGCAAGCTGAACATGCACCCTCTCTCTATCTGGTTGCGCTTCTGACAAAGTTGTGCCACGTCCAGCAGCGACATCAAGAGAAACAAAAGCCTGGCCCTGGTAGACGTGGAAGGGATCGCCATCCGTTTTATCCTGTTGGCAGGCATTCCTTTAAAAAAAAATAACTCTTGGCCTGCTCTCCTCTATCAATCTTCTTAGGCCTATGGGTAGGTTGAGAAATGTACTACTCTCTCTCCTGCCTCTCCCACTATATGTTCTATATATCGTTTTGATGGTTCTGAAAAGGAAAGAGTTGATAAATGTGACTTAATATTATGGCTCGATCTGGTGGACCATATAAGGCATCACTGGGGAGTGAAACGGCTGAAGTAGATCCACTGTAGTAGGCCTGACTTTAGTTTAATTTTGATACATTTTGTGTGTCTTTTGATGTATTTTGTATGGCAACTCCTCTGAGGATATAAATGTTCTTGCAGCACAACTTGAAGAGCAAGATGCTAACACCAACAAGGTAATGGGTTCAATACTCACGGAGCACAGACTGTGTATGTATACATGTGTATGTATCTGTACTGAACTATAAATCGCTTGTGACTGCTAAATGCATTGATGCAATACAACTGATCTTAGCTGGTGTGTTTAAACTGAGGTGACAACTCATAAACCAGGTTGCATAAGAAGGGGCTGACATTCTTGGCATTAGGTATACATGTATATCCATAGGATCCAGGGGCATGTAATATGCTGCTCAGAGAGTTGAGGTGGCTACTATGAATGATATGGTGATATGTATGGTTGTTTGAAGGCTAACTCTGGGATCATCTTATTCATCATTACTATTTCTACTCTGTTTTACTGCTGAGGTTTCTTGTTGTGAGTGTTGATGGTACTGGTGACTTAACTGAGTGCAAACAGTGCTTTAGCCACTTCCTCATCTTTTTAAGATGATTAGCTAGGGATCACTTAAGGTTGATCCAGAAGATGTGTGGATTCTTCTGCCTGCCCTAGTTGTGGCTTGGTTAAGGATAAGCCTCTCGTATTCCTAGAATATTTGAGCAACACCGGGCTAATGGCACACACCCAAGAACATGATCTCATCTCAGGAAATTGTGTTGGTGGACATGCTCCTTCCAGCACACGGAACCGCTACAACAACTATGTTGTACTCGGTCATTGAGAAATCATTCACAGTCCAGTTTTGAGAAGGCGCTTTCTAAATGTTTCTGTGCAGTTTTTGAAACCTTTGGGGATAGCTAGAGTAAGCACATGAGTGCACTTGACCGCCATGTCTGTCCTCTATCCTCTGCCACTATTGTACTGTGCCAGAAAAACAAAATCCGTTGCAGAACAAACTCATTTGTCTGCAGGGCCAGAGGCAGTGCCTGCTTAAGAAAGAGTTCCAGTGGTAACACCTGCTTACATGCTGAAACAGGACAGTGGTCTTAAGCTTGTGCCAATGAAGTCTGGCTGTATTTGTGTAGTGGAATGGAAGATCAAAGGGCACGTGAAGAATAACAGTAAAGACTGTTTGTAATGTTTAACCCACACACTATACATCTAACCCATGAGTTCTTTTGAAGAGGTTATGGTCAGGCATCCACACATAAAGACCTTCGATGTACAGGTAAATAGACGCTATAACCTATAGTTGAGGTTTCTCTGCTTGTGTAGATGCCTGGTTGTTATAGTTGCTGCATGTTTTACTTTGTTACTTTACTTTTACTTTGTTACTTTGTTTTACTCTCGGTACAAAATCTGTCACTTCAGGGACAAATTTATAGGCATTTGGGTCATCTTCATTGTGTTTATTTGGCTTAAAGTTGCTCAAATGTGACCATATGAATGGGGGTGTCAGTGCAGTCATTTCCCTGATCTGCTGACTCCAGTGCTGCCCGAGTCACGCGGTGACGTTTGAGTGTCAGAAGAGGATAGGACTGTGTGGGTTATTTAAGCTGAGCGTCTCAGAAAGGTTAATTGAAGTTCAGGACCTCATCCAGATGCATCCAGAAATAGATGGATTTGAAATCCAATCAATCCTTGACCAGATAATGGATGTATCCCTTCCGTTAAACCAATTATGTGGAGAAAAGCTCCCCTGCTGCAGGGCAAGCTTCTGCGGCCAACAGGAGAACGAGACGCTAATGGAGGAAATTTGGAACGATAGCATAAACGCTGAAATTGGGCACTTAGCATTAATTCACTTAAAGGACTCTTGTCTATGCAAATATCCATTTGATATTTTTTTTACATTCTTATAGTCACATATTCTCTCACTGTAGTGCCATACTCACTGATGAATGGAGATGAGAGTTGGTCTTGCATTGCTGGTTTGAAAACTCCACTTCCATCATTCATTCATTTCTCCATTTTCACTGTTTTCACTCACTGCCGAATTAGCAGTATTAAGCTGTCACAGCTGAGGTTACTAAACCATCCACTGAAGACCCCTTGTGGTTTGACCATGAGGCAGTTACAAGCATGGTGCCTGATTTGCTTTTAAAACTCAGTGGCCCGGTTGATTTCACTGTTCACTGTTTATTTTTTCAGCATCGACACAAAAGGCATAAAATAAGCACACCATATTCGCTGAAAAACAATGTCTTTTTATTGCAACATGGTTTGGAAAAGCTTCACAGAAAATAAACAAGAAAATGCTGCATCAGATAGGTGCTGCTTTGCAGCTACAATGTTAGCCAAAGAACTTGTGTGAGTCTTTTGTTTTTGTTGTTGTTGTTGTTAATGTGTCAGAGTAATAGCATAGACAAAAGTCTTCTTTAATCCTTCGTGATTCTGTTTAAATACACAAACCCCTAAGACAATAAATACTCGGTATGGGACCTTGAATGGATTTTATAAAACCTTTACAAACATCAAATGAAAATTGTAACGTGGTGTTGTAATGTTTGTGCATGTCAATTTGACATTATGTCTAGGTAGCTGTTCTACAGATTATCCAGTCGCAATAGTGCAAAATTTAAAAAGAAGACGATAGTAGAAAAACACAGTAGTCTTACTGAAGGATGTTTCTCATCAAAGAACAAATTGCAAATGTGATTAACATTCGGATTGGATGAATTTGATTTTATGTCTACAAAATGATCGAAATGGGGCATTTGAATAACAAAGAATTAGTGCAGCCTTGTCAAAACATGATATAAAATACAAAACCTGCTAAACTCTCTCTCTCTCTCTCTCTTTCTCTCTCTCTGTCTGTCTCTCATCCACTCTCATTCTCATTCACAAACATACACTCATATAAATATGCACACAGTACCATTCGTTAATTCAATCCTTCAGTTTAGATGTGTTTCTTCAAAAGAGACCTGATTAAAAATAAGCATGCATTAACTGTTACACTGATAAATTATTTCAACAAAACAAAAACAACATAAATCGTGAAAGAAAAAATTCATTTGATTTTGTGAAGTCAAACTTTGTACATTGTTGTGGTATAAACCATAACTTTCTCAGTCAGTCCCTAAAGTTCACAGAGGAATAGTCAACTGTCTAACTTTAGTGAAGGACATCCCACTCTGTACAATGCCATACACAGGTCAGACTTTGACAACAAACACTGTCTGTTGTACACAACACAAACAGAAATGGTGTGAGTCAGGAAAAGGGTTTATGATCACTCTATAGTAAAAGTGCATATTCGAAAAATCATCCTTTCAACAAAAAAAACAACAAAAAAGCCAAACAAACATAAAGATCCTTACTCTTGTGACAAAATAAATGTTGATAAAGTACTCAAAACCTGAGCTGAATCAGTTTGTAAAGATTGTGCGCTAGTGACAGTGCATTTGAGAGGTGGTTTGCTTTAGCATCTATTGCATGTAAATGTACGGGTTGGCTTTGTGTGGCACGGCTCCCATCATGCAGTTTGGCATGACGCCCCTCTGCAGGGCCACCGGTGGCGGCTCGTGCCCGCCGCCGCCTCCTCCTCCTCCTCCTCCTCCTCCATCATGCCATGGCGGGGAGTCCATGGGCTCGCGTTTGATGGAGTGCAGCAGCCCATGCCCTTTGACCTCGTAGCCCAGCTTGTAGTCCTGAGGCCCGTAGCCCTTGTGGTCCAGCATGGCGCCGGCGCCATAGCCATGGCTATGGCCGTCCATGCAGTTGGCCGTCTGGCTGCCACAGAGCGGGTCGGTCTGGGCGAGCCCCTGAGGTGGGCTGAACTGGGTTGACGCAGGGGGTTCTTTGTTCAGGACGCATTTCAGTGGGCGACCCACCATGCCACCACCGGACCCGGTGCCGCTGGTACCACACTGGTTCTGGTAGTGTCCGTTGAAGGGAGTGGGTGACATGATGGCTTTGCTCCTCTGGCATGGGGAGTACTGTTCGTAGTACTCACCCTCTGCCTTCATCTGCATAGCCACCCCACCCCTCTCGTAGTCCCCGCCACCGTTGCCGTAGCGACGGTCGAACGGCTGCCGGCTGCCCCAGGGCCGGCCGTAGGCGTCGCAGCCGTTTTCCGAGTCCGAGTCCTGCTCCACCTTGATGGGCATCTGCGGCAGCAGCCGACCGTCATAGCACATGCCACCGTGGCTCTCGTAGCCTCCGTTCTCGCTCTTGATACCGTCAACTGTACAGTAACCTTCAATCCCATCAACACCACCACTGCCTCCTCCCCCGCACTGCAAGCCCCCGTACAGCTTGGGCATGTAGACGTCCGCCCTGGCACTGTGATAGCCGGGCGACATCCGGTAGGGCTTGCCGTAGTGCCCCACCTTCCCCAGACGCGCTGCGGTTGTGGGGGACATGTTGAGGTTGCCCCTGTAATTGCCACCCGATCCGGCCCTCAGCGCCCAGTTGCCGTCTGGCACGTGACCCCTCAAGCCGGCACCTGGGGACTTGCAGAAGTTGAGCGGCTCATCCTGGCTGCTGTAGTGACCGTCGCTCTTGTACTTGAGGCCACCGGCGTCTTTGGAGAGCGGCGTCCAGGGCGTGTGGTGGCGCAGCACCGGGGTTGAGCAGTTCAACAGAAGGGCCTCTCCGCCTTCCCCCAGACCGCCCGCCACGGGGTGCCGCCTGTACTGGTCTTCACTGCAGAGACGGAGAAAGAGGAAGAGGTAACGTTAAGACAGTAAAGGGTAACATCAAGACATAGAGGGATTGAGAGAAGGAGGGAGAGATGGAGAAAGAGACAGAGGGATGGAGAGAGAAGAATGGGACAGCAAGGAAGGGAACCAGAGAAAGACGGAGATATGTAGAAAAGGAAGAAAAGAGAAAGGGTTAGAGGAAGAGAGGGAAGGAGGGAGAGGTGGTGGATGAAAGACAGAGTATAAGATGCAGATGGGGTGATGGAGAAAGTGACGGTGAGGTAATGAGGAAAGAACAGATGAAAAGAGAAAGGAAAAAGATGGAGAGTGAGAGAAAAAGGGAAAGGCGAACAAATTCAGTATGAAAACATCTGCAATCTGACATTAATAACAAAGTTTTGTCATCTTAGCCGTACCGATAGCTCACCAAAGATTGTAATAATACTAATAAATCAGTCTTGAGACACTGTGAGACATACCAGTGTCTCACAATGATTTGTGTCATAAAATCAGTATTCAGATATTAAAATGCAGTTCATCCAGTTCATACTTGGATCATAAGCTGATCTCAAGCCTGCTGTTGCACACAGGAAAGGGTGGGATAGTGAATTTTACTGTAGTGTTGGCTGGTCTTGCCTTAACTTGAGACAGAAAACCAAATTAGGACCAGTTTGGGCTTGAAAAACAAGACATATGTTCAAAACTATTATTTCTCTTGGTTTGTTTGAGTGCGAAAACATGTTTTGAAACCTTTTCTGTGCAAAGCCTGATGTTTCTGTGGACATCTATCAAGTTCAAGCAACCACTTTGCAGGTGATGAAATACTGGTGAATGGTAAGGAAGATGGATTCATTGTCAGAGTCCAAACATGGGTGTTCTGCATTCATCACGGTTAGCAGTAGTTCAATCACCAGCACAAACCAAACTTCAAGGAGCAGTAATGGTACAGCAAAACTTTTCCATGTGGCACTTGACTTACAGTACAGAAATAAAATTGCATTGCAGAAATATATACCTCATTGCATTGCATATCCACTGCATTGTAAGAACATAAATTATATTCCAATGCATTGTTAATACTCCCCGGCAAAGCAGGCAATTGCTTGGGGCCCAGAGCTGGACATGAACCCCCAGAGTACCCAAAAATACCCCTGTGCAAATATACTACATTTATTCATCCCTTGAATTAATTCTGTTGTGCTGTGTTTCTATGGGCCATGTGGCCGAAGCAGCCCTCTGACTGACTAATCCACCCGCATCTAATCCCGGGTGATCTAATCCTGCCGCGCAGATGAAAAGAAGTTTGCCCTGACTGTGAGGATGAGCCCAACCTCTGATTTATGGGGAAAGAGGACCTAGCAGGACTCTCTCTCTGACCTTTTCCTCACCCAGAGCTGAGTCACTGGGCCGTCTGCGGCTTCAGCCTTAGTGGGGGGTGGAGGTGGGACAGCATCACAGTGTGGGAGCAGATAGCAGCCATAACCTGTGCCGCTAAGACAGTAGTGATGGATGACTGGGGAATATTCTAGAAGCATGTTGTTTTGTTTAGTCCAGTCTGTAACAGTGGAACAGTTGAGGTTTTTCACCCGCTTAGTCACTTAGAATCCATCTGTGTCACTCTCTCTTTCAGTGTTTCTCTCCTTGTGTCTCTTTTTTTTCAATTATCATTTTTTCTCTAGTTTGCACCCATTCTCTCTGTCCATTTTCTCTCTTTCTTTCCCTCTCTCTCTCTCTCTCCCCCCCCCTCCCCTCAGTCTTTCTCTCATCCACAGCTGCTTGGTATCATTTAGTCTCTGTCTCCATCCTTAATTGTGCCCTTTGGTTTGTGTGTGTGCCACTGAGACATGACGTACGTCTTCATACCCTCTGTGCTGCTTTCACCCGGAACACCTGTTGTTACTTGAGGGACGCGCTGATGCTTTTCGCAGATGATCCCTCCTCGATGCCAAGTTTTTGCACTAGGAGTGGATCGGGGACTTTTTTTTCATGTCCTATACACACATCTGTTGTCAATCTTTGCCTCCCTCGGAACATAGGATATCTATCCAATGCCCAATACTTTTCTAATCATGTTATATACGTGCTGACTCGGGGCCAGTACCAAAATCTCAGTTGTGCTGTAAAACATTACCAGAGCAAGAGGTCGGACGATAATAAAAACCTTTAAAAATAACTTGGACCCGAAATCAAAGCTGGAAATGGAAAGTATGTGGTTTAGGAGCTTAGCCCTGTGTGCACAACAATGGGAGATAGCAGTCATTAAACCAGCACTACTTCCCTTCTTTATGTGCTGGAGTTTGTGAAGTCAAGTTGGGTTGAATGAACTGCCTATGGGTCATGCGCATAAATAAAGACCTTGGGGAGATTGATTAACCCTAAGCTATTGCTGGATGGAATCTGGTTGATTGGAATTTATTTCAGTTACAACTTTTCAGACATTGTTTTCTAACCCCAAGGAAACATTCTGCAGAGCGGCAAGAACAGTTGAGAGTCTCTGTCAAGGTTATTCACCCACATCTTGGGCACTTAGACAACTTCACTGAAATTTTGATTTGCAGCAGACATGGCTGAACCGCTCTTATCTTGGCTTTTTATGAGAGCTGGCTTGAATTTTTGAGTGAGTGATTGGTGTGACAGTGTCACAGAGTTCGGTATGTCAAAAGCCATTTCACACAGACTTGTTTTGGACAGCGTCAATTTGCACAGAATGGGGTGCTCGGGTGCCTAAGCTGAACTGTCTTTCTGTTTACACTTGAACACTTTTAGCTCGAATGTACTAAAAGTGTCTTCCTGAACCTCAAGCTTCACTACAAACCACTGAGGCTACAGATAGAGAAGGCTGGAGTTGACATTGAACCAACCTGATAGCATGGCCATTCAGTCTTCAGTCAGACTGCATGTAATTCAATTCAATTCAATTAAATTCAACTTTATTTCGCCATGTATACAGATACTAGGAATTTGTTTTGGTATTCTCCACGCAGGCTATAGTATCACCAAACTATCTCCTGCACGAGATCTCCACGGCCGCTACACAAGCGCCATCGGACAAGGGGGTAGACATGACGGGAAGAATGAATAAGAGGAAGTAGTACATGCATTAAAAAGGGCTGCTGCTGCTGCTGTCATTCCCATCCATTTTTTTAACAGATGGATTATAGTGTCAAGGCTGTTACACACACCAGGAGCAAGGCAAGTAAAACAACAAAACAAAAAATAAAACACGATTATCTAAATACAAGTTTCACTTGAGAAAATAATCAAAAAAGAACTTGGATCAAAAAAATGAATGAATTTGCAGGGTGGATGACAGATCAGTTCAAATCAGCTCAATGATCAGAGCAGAAATTACACACAGATAAATCGCAATGGGTGTGTAAGGGCCTTCAGATTCACTATAATGTAATATGAGATATATGCAGCCCCTATTTTTATAAAGTAGATTTTAGAGTTTGTAAGGATCAAGTGTTTTCTATATTGTCCCAAGCACTTCAACACCTTCCTCATATATTGCTCATTAAACCCAACCATATTTGTTTGGGATAATATACTCTACTGAAAGGAATCATCATCATCATCATCATCATCATCATGTTTATGTACCTGTGCTCCAGAGGGGTAATAACCCCACTGCTGCCCCCCTTGTGTTTGCCTCTCATCATCATCGTCTTCATCTTCATCTCCGTGATGGACGGCAGCAGGAGGGGCACGGCCACACAGAAGAGTGCCAGCTGAGGGGGTAAGGGGGCGCCAGAAGGCGTCTTCTTCTTCTGGCCGTTCAGGAACTTCAGCCTGCCCTGAAACTGCATGGTCTGAGAAACAAAGAGAAGACAGTCATTAGCATTAAGACTCTGGAGCACTGACACAATCATGGATTACACACCAGAAATGTCAAGTGAGGAAGTTCCTTATAGAGATTGATGGCACTGCCATTTTGGTAAGCTTGAGTGTCGGTCATTGAAAGGCTAACTACCGTGGGAAACAGCATTATCCTGATATTGTCCTATATTCTTTAAGTCTTCGTGGTGCTCTAGGGCCTTTGGTCATGCGTGATTAGTTAGTCTGAGCAGCCACCGGTGATCCAAGAGAAAGGAGCTGGTCTGACTGATCACTAGCCCGCAGCAGGAACTACAGAGCAGACTGCTGAAGCTTTGTCTTCATGTAGCAGTGAGGATAGAATAGAATGGACCAAACAAGTCATCTAAACCCTCATCAAACACTCTCTATTCTCACTACTTACACTATTAACTTAAAATCCCACTTTAGTGCTTTCATATAGTTTCATATAGTTCATCACTACTTCCATTACTGTTTCTTACCAACTCTCCTTTCAAGTCCTTCCAAACACTAATGAATTATTTTCTGCATTGCGGTCTCCTATCCTTTTTTTTTTAAATGTCAGTATTTGTGTTTCTGGTGCAGATCTCAGATTTGATCAGCCATATTGCGTATCTGAGAAGAAACACCACTCGCTCACAACAATAACATGGAAATCAATTGGTTCCGCCTAATTTGACATCAACAACCATGTCGTCCTCCAGCAGTCTCGATTCATACTTGTGGATTAGCCTGTTCTGATTCATGTTTTCCAGGACGCAGGCCAAGACCCTTTCCCAATTGCAAACCAAATGATAGTACGCCATTTCTCGGGGGCCGAGCCAATCCAGCTCATTGGACTGCGAGGCCGTGGTGACCTCTCTGGAGTCGGCTCTCCTCTCGCGGTTTTCCACCACTCCTCACCGCTGCCTTCCCCCCTGAGAGTGTCCAAACCACTCTGGTTTGTGCTCTTGGAGGTGAACGCACACTGAAAATACGGACCTGCTCTACTACAGCAAAAGAGTTCTTGTTGGGGGGAAACTCATTATGGTGCACTGAAAAACACTTGGGTTCTCACGCTTCCTTAATCCCAGTGTGTGTGTGTGTGTGTATGTGTGTGGGGGGGGGGGGTAAACACACACTGGGTTTGCCCTGCCTTTTTTGGACGGCAACTCTCCATATATCGGTCTTGTGGAGGATGGCTCTGTTAGCCAGCCCCTGTGCACTCATTTTGAGGTGAGTTTAAAAAGGGCTCTGTTTTTTAAATGGCGACCCCCTATACCCACACAGACACAGAGAACAACACTTCCTCTGACTCTCCCAGACAGAGGGGGATGGAAAGAGACTCCGGGGAGGGTTGGGACAGGGGACGGATTGTCACAGGGTCATGCCTGAAACACCCATAGTCCAGTGTTGCTCAGACTGGGGGACACGGAGGGGCTGACAATGCAGAGGTCAGAAGTTCACTTACAGAGGCTAATACTGTTCACTCTTCAAGAGAAATTCTGTGTTTCTCCAATCCACAGTACTATAACTGACTGTATAAAACCACACGAGTTTCATCTGCATTTTATCTGCACCCACATGCATTGCAACTGTGAAAAATATACTGACTATCAATATAACAATAACCACAATAATATCACTGCTTTTCAATGTCACTGTCTTCAACTGGAATTGATATGATTCATATGAGCCTCAAGAAAGGTCCATTAGACTTGTCATCTGTTTATACAAAATAATTCCTAATGCCGCTGCAAATCATGTGAACTACAGTTAAAATCATGACCATATGAGATATTAACTCTTTTCTCATTTATTTACATGCTCTGTTTCACCTGCACAACTAATTTCTCAGTCTGGTAGGTAACCTATAACCTTTCCTGAACTTTGACCTCTAACTCACCAGGAAGCCAGAAGTGCTGTCTAGCAGGCATCTCACTCTGGAGATGAAGCAGCGGTTGAGGAAGGGACAAAGTTCTGCAGGAATGGCGCCAGACTCTTGAGAATGAAAAAGCCTGTTCACCACAAAGTCTTCACCTGTTAAGAGGACACGCAGAGTCAGTTACTGTACAACACACAAGGTCTACATGTCACTTACTAGACTATTAGTTACAACTTAGCTACTATTCTACTCATTATATTCAAATGCATGCGATTTGTTAATTCTTCAATTACAAAATCACAATTCTTCATCACAAAATAGCCTCACTGCATCATGTGTAAACATTGCATCTAAAGATCCTTCAGGATCTGCTCATCTTGAAACAATTCCCCCAAATCTACATACTCAGCATCTTCCATAAGCTAAATTGGAGCCCTAGCTACTGATGGAGCTGCAGGGGTAGGGGAGGGTAGGGTAGTGTGTTCAGCCTTTGGCCTAGTGGGCAGGGTGAGCGCTAGCTGGGCTTGGTGAGGTAACAAGTTGGGGCTGGTGGAATAATGTGAGCTGCTGTGGGATTGGTGGGGTAGAGTGAGCTGATTTGGTGCTGCCGGGATAATGTGAGCTGCTTTGGCTGGTGCTGGGGCTGGTGCTGGTGTTGGTGTTGGTGGTGTGTTGATGGTAATTATCCACACACCAGTTCCTGCAGCTGAGTGTGTGTCCTGAGGGGACCCCTGCTGCGTGGGGTTCATGGCCCAGTGGAGCTGCCGTCTGAACTCCTGTCTGTCGTCCACATGGATGTAGTCAAAGACATTCTGGTGCATGACGTCCGTCTGAGGGAGGGAGAGAGAGAGGGGGGAGGGGGGGCAGAAAGGGAGAGAAAGAGATAGGGGGGGTGGAGAGAAGAGAAATAGGGAGGGATGGAGAGCGAAAGCAGAGGAGGAGGTGGTGGGGAGAACGAGAGTGAGATTCATTAGTGCACTGACCCATAACCCCTCACACACACACACACACACACACACTTCGATGCACATGACCTCCTCTGGGATTAACGTCACCGAGCCTGCATTATGTTTGCAATCAGCGGTGCCCCCTGCACTTAACCTCTGAGATGCTTGAGTGAACATCTCTGCCACCTCGCCCAGCGGGCAACGCAATCACAGGGATGAGAACTTCACAGAGAGCACAGACCCACCCAGCCAGCCAGCCAGCCAGCCAAGCCCCAAACTGCCTCTCACTCCTCCTTCTGATTGGACAGGGCCACCACTCTTCTTATTTCATGTAAACACAGATGCTGTTTGCAATGTTTTGCGCTGAAACTCTGAAGTTAGCATGTTGTCAAGAAGGAATGGAATAAATAGCCAAGTGTGTGTGTGTGTATTTCCTGCCTCAGTGAACCGTGGAGACACACATTCCAGCTAATGTCATCACGCGCTAAACTTAGTATCCGATGTTCCCTAAAATACTCATTAAATTCTTCTGGAACTTGATTTAAAGCATGGAATTTGGAAGCGACTGATGTTTTTCACGAAAGATGTATAAAAATACATATTTCTGCTTGAAAACATTTTCATTGAACAGTTTGGTGAAACACAAGTACATCTCCATACAGTTGGTATGGAAGTCTGATAAAATAGTAGCCTAATCCTGTGGCATAGGTTAGTTTTGAAGGGAAAACACTGTCTAGCTGTTTCATGTTCACATGGTTCTGTTTTATCTCATAGTATCTTCATGGAGGTTTGACACTTTAGTGCTTGACTCAAACTCTTTATTTTTTTATTTTCATCAGGCAGCCGTTAAAGTGCCTCTTTCAGGCCCCGCAGGCCCTGAGGTCATGGGGGCCAGTCTTGTTTGTCAAACATCGCGTGACACCGGCTGCCGAGGAACAGTACAGCCCTGCCCTGCCCTGCCGAAGAAGAAGACGAGGAAGAAAAAGGAAAGAAAGAAAGAATGGGGGGAAAAAAAGAAAGAGAAAGAGAAAAAACCCATCCCACATTTGTAATTCATCTCCCTTTCCAGCAATAGCTTTGCTTTCTGTCAGGAATGACAGATTCCCTCTAAAATATTCAACCTTCCCCCATAATTTCCACACTGCCGGCACGCAAGGGTTTGAACATTTGCCTTGCAAAACAATTCCGCCAAAGCAAGCGCACGCAGCGCCACCACAGTAGTTCCCCGCTGTCGGCCAGATCGGGTGACTATTATGTGAGAATCACTCGTTAAACAAAAAAAAACACACAACAAAACAGGGGGGGCATAAGTAAATGTTTTCTCCTTTTTTTCTTTCCCTCTCTACAAACGATAATTACCATGTCAGAAATGAGATCAAAGGAATAGTGCTTGCCCCTGTCTCGTGCAGCACTTTCTTGTGGTAGCACTCTTAAGAAAATGACTCTCTCTCTCTCTCTCTCTCTCTCTCTCTCTCTCTTTTGCTGGCTCTTGTCATCTTGTATCTCGCATATTACTTTCTTGACTCGACTGTGTTGTTTTCATTTACGTTGGTGTTGTATCGGGTGTCTGATAAACCTCTCATTAAGAAGTGGGTGTTGACGTGCAACCGGGGATGCAGACAGCAGCTTCAGATTGGAGATTGGGAGTCGATGTGAAATGTAACACTTCTGCATGAACCCCGTCCTTGGCACGGGCAGAAATATATGCGAACATAAATTACCCTTCCCTCCACCAGTATCTACACGGACAGAGGGAAGTGGCAGCTGGTCTCCAGCTCCCGTCTCCGGCCCAGTCCGGCTTGGTTCCGCTGACGTAATCCCCATCGCCTGCCTACGGCCTGAACGCGAACCAGAACATTAGAACTTCTCCTGCCTCCCCTTCCCCACCTCTCTCTTCCCTGAAGTGATGAACGAGGAACATGAATAACTATGGAGGTTTGGAAAAAGAGATGGATGAAGGAAGGAAGGAAGGAAAAAAAAGGGGGGGGCAGCTACCGTCCGTTTAAAGCAAGTGTAACCAGTAAGAGGAGGGCCACTGGGGGAAAAGACTCCATGTCAGGCAAGGTGCGCTGAAGCAGCGGTAGTGACAAGTGGCGGGTGAGGGGTGGGGGGGGTTGTTGGGGGTGGTGGGAGTGAAGGAGAGACAGAGAAAGGAAGGAGTAAGGGATGGGGAGAGGAGAGATGAGAGAGGGAGGAGGGGGGAGAGTAGGGTTTGGCATGCATTTAAGCGGTCCTTTCAGACCACTTAAAGTTTTCATTTCATTTTAATGGCTGTATTATTGCAGCCTCCTCTCCTTATGGCAAGCAGCAGAGATGGAGAGAGGGAGAGAGGGAGAGAGAGAGAGAGAGAGAGTGAGAGAGAGGGAGAGAGAGAGAGAGAGAGAGAGAGATAGGGAGAGAGAGGGAGAGCGAGAGAGGAAGAGAGGGAGAGAGAGAGAGAGGAAGAGAGGTAAAGAGAGAGAGAGGGAGAGGGAAATGGAGAGAGAGAGAGAGAGAGAGAGAGAGAGAGAGAGAGAGAAAGCAGTAAGGCGGAATGATTGCCGTGGGCTCAAACGGCTGCCTTGTCTAGTGTGAGTGCAGGCTGTACTGATGTAAGGCACTTTATTCATGGGTCGGAGGAGGAAGAGATTTAAACGGCGCGGGACAGGCAAACCCGGGCGATAGCATCAATAATTAAGGGCCGTGCAGCGGAAGCCCCCCGCTCGGGGCGTCCTGTTTGACCTGGCTGAGACATTACCTCCTGATCTGACCTGAGAACAGTGCACCCCAAATTCCGCGCCGCCATGACCCTGAGCTGGACTCCTGGAAAATGAGCACGCTCTAGAGTTTTGTCCCTTCAAGAGAAGTGAGCTGGTGGGCCCCGGAGAACAGACAAGGAAATGGGCCCCAAAGACACACAGCAGAGGTGAAAATATAACAAAAAGAAAAGAAACCAGAAAGGCGAGGGAGTGAAAGGGAGGGAGGCTTGTGGTGCCTCCCAGGGTCATCCTCCGAGCTTCTGTACAGCACACAGCGTGGCTAACATCAACATCCCCGTGTGTGAGTGATAGCTGAACTCTGCACTTAGCTGGTGCACTGCTCTTTCTCACAGAGCCACATGCCCAGGCGAAAGCCTATAAGCTACGCTACATGTCCTCTAATGCCTCACCTCTGACCTCTCAACTTTATGTTATTGGTCTGTTGATTCATTCAGTCTTAGAGGTCAAGCGGTACCGACTCCTCACACGCGAAAAGCGGTTCTTCGGTGACTTGTAAGACAGCAAAATGTTCTAGACTTACGTACATA
>NC_045168.1:330000-370000 GCF_900700415.2 Clupea harengus
CAGAACCACCGACTCTTTAACAGATCTGGCCCGGTCCCGGCTCAGGTGCGGCCCACACTCAGCTGCACTACGGGCTAGAAGCGGAGGTGGCACCGCTGGACCGACCGTATTTCTCAAGTACGACACAATGACAGATGACATTTAAGTGGCATTAAGGGGTTTAGCCTCGCCACAATAATAAACACATCCTCTCAGTTTCTGAGTGCAGTTGGCAAAGATGCCCACTGAGTAATAGGATATCCTTGGAGCGCAACGCACCGTGCCAAACACACGGCTAAGTGTTATTCCTGAGGAACACTGAGCTTATAAGGCTGATTCATCCTGTTTTGCTCTCTGCGGCACCCCAGAATGAAAACAGATTTTGTTTACATGATGACTAACACAAGGTAAATGGTATATTTTCACACACACACACACACACACACACACACACACACACACACACACACACACACACACACACACACACACACACACACACACACACACACACACACACACACACACACACAGAGACACACACACACTCACACAGACACAGAGAGAGATGTTCATGAACAACTTGTTCAAATAAAAAATGATCGCATGCGAAGACAAATGTAGGACACTGCTCATATTTTTCCTCTCCAATCCCAGTATTAGGCCTTAAAGATGGTGGGCGTAAGAAGTGCAAACAGTAAGATTCCATGACTCTAGCGGCTCAATCTGACACATTAGCGCCACATGGCCCACTCTTTATTTTGGAAAGCAAACCCTCAGCTGGCATTTCAAATATCTGACATTTTTTTGCGATCGACCTGGCACGAAACGGCACACACACTGGCAATAACACCTCAGCCAGGGGCCCTCTTAAAGACGCACACTGCTTCAAGCACTTAAAAGACTGGGGGTGTTGGTAAAGGGGGATGGGGGGAGGGGGGGGGGGGGTGATCCAGGGGAAGGTTATCCCGTTTCCATTTGAACAGTTTGTCCGATACTGACTGACTGTCATGGACAAGAAACATGGTCCTGGACGAACTTTAGAGATACTGTTTAAAAAAAAGCACTTTACGTTGGTGTCTCCATCTGCATTTACGAGCGATGTCAGATGAAGCTATGATTCCGACCGCTGAAGATCATGTGCCTGCAGTCTGTCGTTAGGCGGTAAGTACTGGTGTGCGAAGCTTCTGTTGTTCCAGCCTTCTCGTTTACTGGAACAGTGATTGGAGACTTAACACAGTCACTAATTTGCTCTCAAGCGTACTCTAAAGTTAGCTTCTACTTAACTAATGTGCTACCACTTAAGAGGCTCAGCTTCAAACATCTAAAAATGAATGATAGTCACAGGAGGGATTTGAAGCCACCGTCCTCCATCTTGTTCTTGCGGGTTGCGGAGCCTCCATGGGAGGTCGTTTCCTCTACCAGCTGAAGTTGAGTTGTTATAGGGTCACAAGACTGAAACTGACGCTGTGATTGTGGTTGTGGACATATGGACCTTGTGGTGAAACAACCTCAAACCATCCCAATCTTCAGAGGACTCTGTGCTAAGTGCTAAGACATGGAACGGAACTGTGGTGTTACTTCATGCGCTAGCATGGCTATACTCTCTGCGCTGTTAGCAGACATGGCAGGTTCAGGGGGAGGCCCCCTCTCGTGCAGCTCTCCAGAACTCCTGGTTGTTGACATGTCATGTACCATGTTGCGTTGTCTGTGTGAAATCCAGCGATCCATGCGGAAAAGTCCAGCCCCTACAGCAGCCCTTGAACATGGTTACATCAGTCACGCACATACACAGACATACACACACACACACACACACACACACACACACACAGACACAGACACAGACACAGACACAGACACAGACACAGACACACACACACACACAGACACACACACACACACACACACACACACACACACACACACACACACACACACACATACCCCCCCCCCCCAATTGTCTGAGTGGCATGCATGTGACACCCCACCCCCCCCTCACAACGAAACAAAGTCTCTGTCACTGTGCACCCCCACCCCCACCCCCCCACACTCACACACTTCCACTCCCTTTCTGCTTCACTCCACTGCTCTCGTGACTCCCTACAATTTTCCCTCCGCACAATTCCACAAGCACCGCACGCAAGACTTCCCAGCCTCCTCCTCTTTCCTCCTCCTCTTTCTCTTTCTCCTGTGCTGCCTTTTCTTCCCTGTCCTATTTCACGACACCAACAGAATAGTGGTGTACCCCCCTCTCTCTCTCTCACCAGTCTAGGGCTCTGTTCATGGAGCACCTAGGTCATGTGCCCCCCCCCCCCCCCCCAAAAAAAAAATAAATAAATAACATCAATCATCCACACCCATTGCTAATTTCTTTACATCACCATGGCAACAGCCAAACTTGTGGGGAGACTAGTGGAAACCACAAGAGGAAATGAGCCATGCTGCTGTCTTCTAGTCTGTGTGTGTGTGAGTGTGCGTGTGTGTTACACTATGTCTCTGCACACAGTGCTCTTGTTCTCTCTCCTTGTCACCCCTCTGTACCCCTCATCCCTTCCTGGAGCCTTGAAGGAGGTGCCAGGTCCGGGGAACCCAAATAAACGGGATGATTCATTATTGAGCTGCTTCCTCCTGAGCCCCGTGTCTGACTTTACTCATTTCCTTTGGGGCCTTCTCTCTGTCACACTATCTCTCTATGTGTCTATTTTTTCTCTCTCTCTCTCTCTCTCTCTGTCTCTTTCATTCTTTCTGTCTCTCTCACCTGCTCTCTCTCTTTTTTACTATCTTACCCTTTCTCTCTCTCATAGGAGAACGGAGAAAGCGATGACTGGGTGCTCGGATGTTGGATATTATGTAAAGTAAAGACACGGGCGCCTCAGTGTCGGGTGACAACAGGAGAGAAACCCTGATGACAGCAGAGGAAACCACAGACTGCAGTGGGTACTGCCTCCTGAAGCATGCCACCAGAGCCAGCAGAGGACTGCCTAGGTGCGTGGAGGATAGAGCAGAGGGAGGTGTGTGTGTGTGTGTGTGTGTGTGTGTGTGTGTGTGTGCGTGTGTGTGCGTGTGGGAAACAGTAGAGCAAACCTTTGTGTGGTGCACAAAGCATGCTCTCAGAGAGTCTCACAAAAGGACAAAACCAGTTAAAAACACCCAGGTAGAAGCAACCGCAGTGGTCAATTTACAGGTGTTCACTGAATCTCCATCACCCTTTTTGTCTTACATTAAATCCAGCAGGTGATGTTTTTAGTCAAAGCCACTTCCTTGGGCGGTACTTTTCTGTTCCAAATGCAAAAAAAAAAAACATTGTGCCAAACATCAGATAACATCAACACTGTGCTTTTTGTAAGTGGAGGAAAAATCTCTTCATGTGACGGGTGTGTGCGTGTGAGAGAAAGAGTGAGTGTGTGTGTGTGTGTGTGTGTGTGTGTGTGTGAGTGTGTGTGTGTGTGTGTGTGTGTGTGTGTGTGTGTGTGTGTGTGTGTGTAAAACAGTGTCTGTCTCCATGGCCTCTATGTCATCTGCTGACTCGAGTGGGTTAAGGAGGGTGGGGGGGGTGATGACTCCTTGACCCCTCTGCCCTTATGAACCCTGGCTTAGCATGCAAGGGCGTGGTGCATTGTGGGGGGAGGGGGGCGGATGGGGTGACGTGGGGATACCCCAGAAGCATCAATGCTCACAGTCACACACCCCAACACCTCAGCGCTCCCCTCACCTCCTCCTCCGCCACCTCTCCATCTGTCCCCGACACTCCGAGTCTGCAAACGAGACAAATCACGCATTCATCCAGCCGCACTCCTGACAGCCCGAGACACGCAATGTCTGTGGCGACTCGTCGGCGTCACGAAAGAAAGAAAGGAGCTTCTCTTTTTGTCTCCTCCTAGCCGCTAACGCTAACACTAACGCAGTGAGCAGGAGGGCTGTGCGTGTGTATATGTGTGTGTGGGGGGGGGCTGTCTGTCTGAGATTGAGAGAGACATTGGACGGATCTCACAGGGTGTGTTGTGTGTCACAACAGATGATTTGTAGGGCGTCACCTGATGAGAGACCCTGCTCTGCTCACGCTCAGTTCGAGGCGACTGTTTCCCTAATTCACGTACGCATTACATAAAACCACCACTTCATTGCCAAGTGTGGCTTTGATAAGCCACTCACTATCGCTAGTCTCGCTTCATCGCTATTCACATTCATAACAATGAAAAGGATTCATTAGACTGGTTTGGAATTCGTTAGATCATTTTATGTGTTTTGAACCCCTTATGTGTCAATATTTAAGACGTTTACAGCCTCCCCCAGCTTTATTAAACATGGCTGTGATTCTCATAAGGACTCTAGTTTAAAAACCTTCAGGCATGTTGCACCCCCACCCCCCCCCACCCCCAACCCCCTGCACTGCGTGCACAGATAGGCTGCCAGTCTGCTCATATCTCAACACAGACAGTGAGGGGAGTAGAAGAGGGGATGGCACCTCTGACTAACGAAACACACAGACACTTCCTTTGCCTTAAACAACCCCAACTCACACGCAAGGACAAATATTTGCACACGAATGCAAATACAGATAGATGCATATAATAGTACAAATATGTGGAGACACATGCCCAGGTATGCATACAGCACTGACATTTTTCTATAAGTATGCACATACAGTGATATTCATTCTCTTTCCTCCTCTCCCTCCCTTTCTCTCTCTCTCTTTCTTACATATGCGTGTGCACACACACACAAACACACACACACACACGCACAGAGACACACACAAACTTGTCCAGGAAATCTACAGCTGAGAGAAAGAAACAGAGACAGTCGGAGGCCGAGGGGGTAGGGAGGGGAAATTAAGTGAAAGAGAAAGAGACGGAGAGAACGAGAAAGAGAGAGAGAGAGAGAGAGAGAGAGCTGGGAAAAAGAAGGGCTAGGGGAACGGGTGTTTAAGACATGAGAACTGGCTGACCAGAGAGTTTGTTGTCACGCAAGCAAACCTTCTGTCAATCTTCCCCCAGTCCCTGACTGGTGGCTGGCCCCGTTCCAAGACCTTGCGTGCAAGCCGGCAAGCCACATTAGCCTATAAAGCATTTCATAATAACAACAGCTGGTAAATATTGATGACTGCTGGCAAGCTCTGAATGCTCTCCGCAAAAGGTTAAGACCGCCGTGTAATGAAACCTAATTCTTCATTATATGTTCTATCGTATATCTGGGACAGTTTTTTTTTGTTTTAAAGTTTCACAGGAAATCGAGGGTAGAGTGACCATAGATGAGACAAACAATTTCCTTTGAGGTTTAAAAAGAAAAAAAATGTACTTCTCGCATGCAGTTTTCTGCAGTTTTTTTGTTTTGTTTTGTATTTTATCGTTTTTGCGCATTACTGTTTGGTTAGTGTTAGATCAATGCTCTGCAACATCGTTCTTGTTATCTCTTGTTTTTATCTCTCTCATCAGAATTCTACACTAATTCTACACTCAAATGCACTGGTTTTACAAAACTGGAATGGAATGAGGTTTCTTTTTCTGTGTTTTTGTGCATACATAATTGCTAGTAACTATAACAAGATTTGGAATATGAATCTGTTTTTTTTATATCTGTATAACCACACTGTCTCTATATTTAGCTCATAAATGTTTGCTGGCTTTGAAAAAGCATTTCCTCTCTTTAAAGTCCTCCTGCAAATGTGAGAACCGACTGCATGTGAATATATATATATATATATATACATATTATATATATACACAATGGTTGGACAACCTGAAGAGCTATCAGGAGTTATCAGCATGCCTGCATGAATGTCAGTCAGGGTCACGCAAAATACGATCTGCAAAAAGCAATCTGTCATCAGACATTACCCACAACTCAGTGACTTTTGTGAAAAATAAAACAGGTCAAAACATTGCCACTTATTTTTTGGGGTTGTACCGCAGGGATGAGAACAAAAGGTTTGTTTGTAAGCGGTAAACATGATAAGACGACACATACAGTCATCTTAAAAATGTGTTTACTGTGTGTATAATAAGAGAGAGGCAGTGACATAAATGCCTTTGTTCTTATGGCTGCTCTTTTGTTTCCACGCCAGGACTTTGCGATCTTATCATCATTCAGCGCCGCAAATAGCAATTTGTTTATGTTGACGTATCAATAGACATGCTAGAATTGTTTCAACACCACAGAAGCTATGGTGAGCATGTAAGGCACTGAAGCTACTGTCTCTTCTTTCCACATAGAGCCACTGAGCTATGCGTCCGTCACAGGCACTTCTGGTAATGACTTTCCATCACAGACATAAAAGAGACATAAGACTACATGTGACATTAAACTGAGTGAAGCCACAGGGATACTAAAAACAGAATCCCATATGGTGAAGCGATAGAACTCAGAGACAGCTACTATGGCAACAACAGAGCCTTTAAACAGACAGGAATGTTCGGTGGCATGCTGCGGAACAACAAAGTGGAAATCCAGTAGATATTTACTGCAAGTGAAGGGCATACAGGAACGCTGGGTGGTGGGGGTGGGGGTGGGGGGTGGGGGGTGGGGAAGTAGGGGTGTGGTGAGCAGAGAACGTGGATTGTACGCATGGCTTTTAGAGAAGTCACTCAGGAAACATGTGTTGTGGGTGATATGTTTAAATCGAAATCACTGGCTCTGGGCCCAGACTACACATGCGTCTGTGGGCAGGTTTTGACATACACTTTGGTGGTGATTGGTACAATGCATATAATGTAGACGTATCAGGCTGAGCTTCTGTAGATTTGGATAGCTTGTTTTTTGCCATCCACCCATTCAAAAAAATGGTAGCCATCCGGCCTTCCATTCACAACGCATTCACAAAAACGGATAATGTCTGATAAGGACAACATATAAAAAAAGAATAAACCTCTTGAGAATCAATGGAAAACTTCACTATGGAGCTGCAGACGCCAATCTGATGTCATGGAAGTTTACGTATATAGCAAAACACTAGCTTCCTTCCTTTCTCACACACTGAAACACAAGTCCCCGAGAAACAAAAAAGGATTCTAATTCTCGAGCACCTCCTATGCCCAGACGCCCAGTGTCAAGATAACAGCTGTCGCGGGCGGTGTCTGGCATTGCTACAATTTATTGTGAGTATCTTTGCCCCCATTGCCTTCTGCAGCTGAGCCATGATTTAACCCCCCCTCTGACGCAATGAAGGCCTATTCTTGTGGTGACTCGAGGCAGGCTGTCTAGGACTTTTTTTTTTACATTGTTTTAAAACATGAGCCAGAGACCTCACACAGTTTTCAACTAGCATCAACGCCCATTAACCCACTTATTGAGTGTGTGTGTGTGTGTGTTTGTGTGTGTGAGTGAGGGAGAGGTTTTAAAACGCCCATTGGAAAAGCTATTTATAGACTGTTGTTTTGATTTACGTTCTAACAAGAATGGTGGGAGAACTCACATTCATAAAAAAAGCTCAGTAATGGTATAGTGTATGTTGTGTAATACAGAAGGGAAGTTTGAACTTGAGTGCTTTCCTATTCTCATTTTCCCCTGACAAGTTTTATAACCTAAAAGCATCTAACTGAAGCCTCAGTCCGGTTTATGAACTCCCGTTTTCGCTGGAGAAAGAGCCCAATGGACAGCTGCTCCACAGATTTAATAAACCATCTGTAAAGGTTGTTTAGGTATGAGAAATCAAAGTATGGAGGAAGCATAGACCATGTTTGAGGGCATCTAAAAGATCGCACAGGTTCGAAGGAGCTAGGCAGGCAGCCAGGATTTATTGTAAGCTAACTGGTACGTCTGCGCATCCTAATGTAAATTCATTCAGTCAAAGTCAGTTAGCATGTTTCCTGGGACCTCTTGAGTATATCAATAATGACACAAAATATTCAAGACTTACACATTACAGTGGTTGCACCCAGACTAATAGTATCCCCAACCACATTAATAATTGTCTGAGTCGGAAAGATTGTTCTGGAAAAAGGTTTATTTTATACGAGTGGTAAAGGAAATCTGCAACCACTGGTGTTCCTGGGTAAAATACCCCAGGGATGCCTCCTACTCCAGGTCTGATCTCATCTCCTTAAGACTTTACAGACTTTTTATTCAATTCCATTCCTATCTATATGGAACAGTAAGTCAGATATAATGAGATTATCCAAAAATGAGGCCTGTACTGGCGATAAACTGGCGATGATGGAATTAAACTATTCCATATCAATGCTTATGTGCTATTTAGTGTATTCCAATATCTATGGTTTATGTTCACTTGCAGTTGCTAAGATTAATCCCCAAACATTGTAACAGAGCTCCAACACCATGGTGAGCAACATGAATGAGTAGAGCCAGCTGTTAAATAGAGCACATGGCCCAGTATCAAGCCCATTGCTATGGTGTCTATAGTATAGGCCCATAGCTGTTACGTGCAGTTCTAGTTTAATGCTAACTGGGGGGAAAAGTGTCATTTCATCCCTTTAATAGTATCACATTCAGAGCACCATAAAGAGAAGGAGGTTGATAGCAGGGAGCTCATCAGACAGCTTGGTGAATGGCCCGTATCGCCAACTGGATATCCCTGTCACATCCTACTCTGCTCATTCCAGTTGAAATTACAGTATCCTATTCTCCTCTTCAAGCCTCAGATGGAACATGTCCAAACTGACCAAAGCGTCCAGTGTTTTTCAGACAGGGTGAGATATCATGTGGAGAAAAACTGCACTGGAGATGGAGTTTGTCAGCATGATTTATAAATCTGGTGAGGAAACTTCCAACCCTTTTCATAACAGTTAACCATTTTGAGATAACAGTAGCTGAACCTGGTAAGGAGTTTGCTGCTGCCAAAGCTAGTTCTCCAAAAGCATTACAACTCTAAGCCCAATCATTGTAGAATTTACTGTTAACTAACATGAATAATGTCATTTTTTGGTTAGTTAAACTAACCCCGTTTTTAGTTACACTAGCTTTGAAGAAATCGGGTTAAAAAGATCTGAACCCAACTGGGACAAGTACAGCTGAAAGTGTGGCTTCCCCTTCCATCATCCTCAGCTGGCTTCGAGAGAAAAGAAAACTAGCGCAGAAAGTTTATTCAGGGCAAAAAAAAAAAGTATTATAAAAATCCCTGCATTCCTCATTGGCATTTCCCGTCTGCATAGCGGGCGAGTAATCTGTTAAAAAGATTACCACCCCTTCACAGCCCATTGAGGGACGTAATCACAGGCAGATGGTCCGCCAAGGTGAAACCCATCAGGGTAACAAAAAAGACTTTCGCCACACGCAACCTGTCACCTGAGCTGGGACGCCTAAACTCTGAACTCTGAACTCTGGGCCTTTCATGAGCTTTTCAGGACTTTGATTCAGTGACAATACACTCTCCTGTCTACAGCTGTCCTGACATTACATTTAAGGCAGTTAAACAGGTAAGTTGGTTGTGTAATGTCCTGTAATGTAGTGATGTTACGTAAGGTAAATGCAACAGTAGTAAGAGCTCAGCCTGTGTGTGTGTGTGTGTGTTTGTGTGTGTGTGTGTGTGTGTGTGTGTGTGTGTGTGTGTGTGTGTGTGAGAGAGACAGAGAGAGAGAGAGAGAGAGAGAGCCCCAATTGGCACTGACATTAATCAAGCTCTCGCTAGATGGAAAGAAATGCACACTTCCTGGAAGCTGGCCAATTGGCTCAGCCTAGGCAGCTGAATTACCTGAATCACTGGTGCGTTGACATGGCCAAGTGACAATTTGCCCGTCACCCAACACCTTCAGCCAAGGCCCTCCCAAATACAAGGCGCTAATGGCTATCATGAATTAAACATAATTCGGATCAGTCCGATCACTTGATCCCTCAACCTGTGGATATATTAGCCACCCAAGAGCCAACATAATTACAGTTGCCATGACACCTATCTCCCACTGTGAAGGCACTGTGTTCAACTCAGTTATTTAATATACCGCCATGATGCCAGGCCTGTATCAATCTTTGATTTCAGAGGGCATGTGATATGAGGCAATTGCTTTGTTACTTAGCAGTTAGCTAACTTAGCTATGCTTTAGAACTGTACTACTTAAAGCAGCATAACGGAACAATTGCTAATCGCTAACGAGATGCTAAAACTAGCAAAACCTCTTGAAATGTGCTTACTTTGACACTATGACAAACTAGTTAGTCAACAACTAACACAGTCAAATATCAAGCAAGTGCAACACAAGACAAAGCAAGACGGCAAATAAGCTACTTACTAGTTCGGCAGACAGTAGAAACCGGGCGGCTTCAGCCAAACCTACATAACCCAGTAAAATGCCTAAGGACCCTGGTATGGCAACGGCACGGAAGCGATTCTCCATATTAAAAGTCATTGTAGCGCCCCAATTTTTTTTAAGCTGTTATTTTAAGGTAAAACTGCTTATCCTAACCCTAACCCTGAAGGACAACTACTGCATAATGGCACTTTAAACCTGAAGTTTTGGAGTTTCACGCGCAGCCGTTTGTTTAACGTGATAGCTGTGTAAAAAAAGCTTGGGTTCAGCTGATACACTGCTAAACAGTCTGGGAACCGGAACTAGGATATCCAGACCATAAAATGATACAAGAATGCTACTTAATGATATCAATAACGAGCGTATCTACGTGATTTGAAAGAGAAAAGCCAGGAGCATTTTCGATGTGAACATTTTACATCGATTCCATGTTACCTGGATTTAATATTCCGAAAAAATCATACACACTCAAACAACAACAATAACAACCAAGATGTCCATACAACCCAGGAGATTTGTTGAGAAAATCAAGCAAGCATTTTCTATGTGAAAATCTGACAATCTAATTCCCTGGTCCTACATTCAATATTCAAAAATCGCCATTAATCCCACCCAAAACAAGCAACAGCTATGCCAACAACAGCAAAACCAAGGTGTCTCTATAGCGTGAGTGACTTTGATGCTGTCCCCCTCCTCAACCCCGTCACCTGTAAACCCGCGGCTGCCCCGCGAGTGTGATCATCCTCTGATCCTCACTCAGACACCTTCAGGGTCACGCCACACGACCCGGAGGGGATCACAAATCCTCTAACGCCTTGTGGCTCGGCGCTCTGCTCTCTCTTCGGTGCAAACGGGATTTAGCGGCTTCACGCAAACAGTATGTTTATCCTGCCGACTGTATCACAGCAGCCGCAGCATTTACAGACAGCCACGATCTATTTATAGCCCATTACAGGGGACACAAGGGGACAAAACACACACACGCACGCACACGCATACACAGACACACACACACACACACACACACACACACACACACGTAAACACACAAACAAAACCTCAACCTTTAGCCATCACAGACTTTTTTTCTGATTAATATCAAGCAATTTTGTTTAGAAGAAATATCTGTTTACATCGCTTTTTTTCCCGAATATGGGTTCATTCCTACTACACAGTGTGGCTGGCCTGATCCGGTCCTCAAAGGTCCAGGAGGATGCCTGACTTGATTGATTACAAACATGGTAGCTTGAGGCTTATGGATTCCTCACTAACAGCCATAGAGAATAGATTTAGAACTACTCATTTCTCTTGGCACACACAGAGAGGGCCAGAGAGAGCGAGAGAGAGAGAGAGAGAGCAAGTGAGTGAGAGAGAAAGAGAGAAAGCACGAGTGAGTGAGAGAGAAAGAGAGAGGGGGAAGGGAGGAGGAAGCGAGAGAAAAAAAAAGCAGAGATGGCATTGTATGGCTGAGTTGCAGCTTCGCGTATCCACGTGATGGTGTCGTTCTTGTTGGGTCGTGATCTAGTGATGCGCCTTGCCATCCTCTTAGGGAAGGTCAGGCCTTCACACGGAAGCCTGGGGGCTGAGAGCTGGGGTTGGGGGTGGGGGTGGGGGTGGGGGAAGTCGTACCCTGCACCTGGAAGGCTGCGTTATTAACAACCCCCCCCCCCCCCCCACACACACACACACACACACATACACACATAACCACTTCCCCATTCATCTAAGCTCATTATCCTCTACCCTCAACAGCACGACTATATCCACACACAAAGACACACACAAACATACGCATACACACCATGTAAATCATGCACAGCAACTCATACACCCACACAGACACACAACACACACACACACACACACACACAGTTCTCCTAAACTCTGTCCCAAATGTATACACCACAAGTTCCTCCTCACTCCTGCAGGGAAATACCAGTACAACGAATTAGTGCTATTTCAGTTGACTGGCTCTTTCATCTAATTTTGGACAGTCGTGCCACGGTCTACCACAACATTTGTTTGTTTACTTCCATCACCTCTGAAAGCTGATACAGGGAGGAAATTACACTCTGAACCAGGCCACGCTATCCAGAAACAAGCCCAGGGCCCTGCAGGGCTCAGGTGCAGACAGTGTGTGTGTGTGTGTGTGTGTGTGTGTGTGTGTGTGTGTGTGTGTGTGGAGGGATGGGCTGCCATCAGAGCGGTGTGCTAGGATACGAGGACTCTGCCAGTAGCCAGGGCCGAGCAGCTGTATCCTGGGGAAGAGGGAGGCTGAGCTGGGGCCTTTCTGCGTGATCCAAGAGAGGATGACCTTGACCTTGAGCTGCAATCGTGATGACCCAAGGGGCGCAACGGCTGGCACGGAATGGGAGATTGGGGAAAGCTGACAGCCTCTCAAATTCCACTCAGTCTCTCTGAGATAGACACACATACACACACACACCAGTATACACACATGCACACACACACACACACACACACACACACACACATGCACACACACACACACACACACACATACACTTCCTTCAAGATGGAATAGAACCGATAATATTCTTTTTTGAACTGAAATAATCCTCTCTATTTTTTCTGTAAAAGAATATGTCCAGGAATTGACCACTTTGTGTCTTTTTCTTCTTCTTCTTCTCAGCCTGTTGAAGTCTGCAGTCCAGTCACTGGTAATCTCACCCTGGCCTGGTGGACATGATCTCCACTCTTTATGATGTCCATTTCACGAGACCCAGCGCAGGGCACCCAGCCTAGCTTGCAGGTGTTCGCTGTCTTTAAATCACTCGTCTGATAATAAAGAGTTACCAGAGGGGCCAAAACAAAGCCTTTCCCATGCTTGCCCTGTCAATCGTAAGTCATGGAAGCGGCCACGCTCTCCTCATTACACAACTTCCACAGTATTTTTCTACAATCTGTTCCGGGAATAAGAACCTGCTCTTCAAACAGGAATCCATTCCCATGTATTTTTTCCCAGCTGACAACATAAACATACTCTGGCAAGTGGATTTTCCAGTACAGCCATTACACACACACACAGCCTTTTTCTACATGATGACCAGAAAACAGTTTCCTTTTGTATCTGCACGGACTCTCATGGGGAGATGAAATGTCTACAGCCAAAGATGGAGATGATGAGACATCTGATTGCCCAAACACCTTCGAAGCAGGCTGGTGACTTTATCTCTCTCAGGTCAAATGCATCTGCTGGCATTTGAGCGCACAGAACCTTCTAATCTAATGTGCCACTTTGCTGGGCCGAGAAGAGCAATGTCCTTGTGCTGATGTCAGTGGCCTTTTCACAGAGCCCTTTGAAGCAGCTATGCCCCGAAAGCATGTGTATGTGTGTGTGTGTGTGTGTTTATGCGTGTGTATGTGTGTGTTTATGTGTGTGTGAATGTGTGTGTGTGTTTATGTGTGTGTGTGAGTGTGTGTGTGAGGAAGTGAACCTTCAGCGCACTGAGATTAAACCAGCGGGGAAATTGGATAAGTGGTGTGTGTGTGTGTGTGTGTGTACGCAGCGCTTTCACAAGACTTTTTGCCCTCCTCCGATACCAACGGGTAATTATCACTGCGGCTGGGTAATGAACTTCAGCTAGCAGGCCCTGAACAAATAAACAGGCCGCAGTGGCTTTACGCTGAGAGCAGAGCCGAGAAGAGCGGAGAGGAGAGGAGAGGAGAGGAGTGGCTTGCCTGCTTGGAGCATCGCCCAGCACCCGACACAGGCTGACCTGACTGCATGGCTGGTTGGATGACTGGCCAGCTACCGCTTGTGGGCTGGTTTGGCTTGGTGGCCCTGCGGTGCCAAGAGGGCACTGTGCCAGGCCAATTAGAAACGTGTTGAGGAGGCCACTGATGCCTTTGTGTGCTGATGTGTGCCGGCATTGATAGAGGATTCGCTGCTCTGTGATGACAGTCAGCTAACTCAGCTGAGCTCACGGTGGCAGGTAATGTTTATTCATCTGCCCATTGAGGGATTTATCTGTCTCTATGTTTGTCTATGTGTCTATCTGTAAACATATATGTGTCTGTAAAGGTGAGGTAGAAATAAATATAAAAACAAAACAAAAACAGAATGTTTTGGACAGAAATTGCTCTTCATTGGCCAAAATCAACACGGAAATAACAGCATGAAAAAGTGTTGATGAAGAAAGTGCTAATTTTAATATCTGTGCTTCTAAATCAGTGTACTTGTCAGATGAGGAAGCACAGGGCTAAAGTGAAACAGGCTGTTGATAGTTTATGAGCCCTTCTGCGTGACTGACTGCATGTATGTAGAAACACTGCAGGTGCTTTTACCACCAGGACATACACTAATGGTTGCCTCCCCTCTCCTCCCCACCCCAAACACTGTCCATCACATCGCAACTTCCACACACACACACACACACACACACACACACACACACACACACACACACACACACACACACACACACACACACACACACACACACACACACAAACACACACACACACACACACTCACTCACAAGCACTGTCCATCGCTCTCATTTCCCTGTGTTTCTCTGGCAGTGGAGTGGAGGGACTGATTTATGACACAGCCACAGGAATCTCTCTTAAATGGATTCAGCATGCTTGCCGAGCCGGGGGAAACATTGCTGATTTGGCAAAGCATTAAGCTGTGCTCACACACACACACACACACACACACACACACACACACACACACACACACACACACACACACACATTTCTGTCGCTCCGCTGTTCGCACGCAAGCTGAGGCTTGGTTGCCGGCGGTGACGGGAGGCTGTTTCTCTTGGTTACGGCTGTTTTGCGTGGCGCTGAGCTGTGGAGGCCAGAGCCCGATCGCTGCTCCTGCTGCTGCTGCTGCTGCTCCTGCTGCTGCTGCTGCTGTGGGAGCACTCCGGCTCCATGACTACCCTGCTCTACAATTTAGAACCGCTGAGCGAGTTTGCAAGGAAGAAATGTTTTTAGTTGGTCTGTGTGTGTGTGTATGTGAGAGTGGGTAGGTGGGTGTGGGTGTGTGTGAAAAGAGAGAAAAAGGGAGACAGTTTGTGTGTTTCTATATGTGTGTGTGCCTGAGAGAGAGAAAAAGAGTGCGTCTGTGTGCGTGTGTAAAGTGAGTGTGTCAGAGACAGAATGTGACTGTCAATGTGTGTGTGTGTGTGTGTGAGGGAGAGAGTGAGTATATGAATGCTTATGAAAGAGAGACTAAGTGTGTGTGTGTGTGTGTGTGTGTGTGTGTGTGTGTGTGGAGGGGGTTGGATGGAGGGAGCCACATGTGTTAAAGTTGTTACTCCTCAGCTGTCTGACAGTAGAGCGGGAAGCAGAGAGCCACTGGGGTGTCGGCTTACAGCCGCCATGACATCATCATCTCATCTCATCCACACACACAAGCCACCTGTGCCATCAGAAGCCTTCTCAAAGAGACGCCGCAGATCACAACGAGACCTGATGCCATTCAGTCACGCACACATACACACACACACACACACACACACACACACACACACACACACACACACACTTACACACACTTACACACACTTACACACTCATACACACTCATATACACATACACACACACACATCCTTTCACATACACACTATCCCCCTCTCTGTCTCACACATTCCCTCACACTCTCTCATACACACTTCATCTCTCTCACTCTCTCACACACAAATACACACACTTGCACTCTCTTTCAAGCAGACTCTGATTCTCTGTAAAACCATTACACACACACACTTTCTCTCGTCCTTCTCCCCCCCCCGATGCATCTGTCTAATATCCACATTCACATCCAGTGCATTTGAGCCAGCTGACTGGTTAAAGTTGCAGGGGTGGGGGTTCTACAGGAAGTGGAAGCAGGGACGGGGCAAAAAGGGACGGGGCAAAAAGAGGAGGCGGGGAGGGGCAGATAGCGTGCAAAGCCTTAATGGCCTCCTCTGCCCCCAAACCCGTCTTGTCAGTGGGCCGCAATCACCAGAGCCTGTGCGCCAAGTTTGCATACTTTACATTTCAAATGGTAGGCCTTCACTCTCCTCTCTCTTCCTCCCCTCTCCTCTCCTCTCCTCAAGGCTGCCTTCAATTACGTGTATTAATTGCGTGACAAGATTTTCCGCTGGGGAGAAACTCAACTGACATTTCATGGAAAATTCATTTGGGGGCACAGTAGGGGAGTGCGGTGCTGCCCCGTGGTGAAACTATGCCGCTTTTCCAGAGGCGAGGGCATCCCTGTGTGCCGTGAGCTCAGAGAGGGAAGCACACGGACGCTCAGCTCCGAGGGAGATTCCCAAGACACCAAAGGGAAATAAGCGAACATGAATATAAACATAAACATAAAGTATGAATGCAATCATTTCTCTGTTTGTCAGTTATATTTTAAAATATAAAACAATGACAAATATGGCATAAGGAGCACTGTTCGCAAATCCAATAAATACAGATGCAAAGACACACGCACACACACACAC
This sequence comes from Clupea harengus, assembly GCF_900700415.2. Lineage (NCBI taxonomy): Eukaryota > Metazoa > Chordata > Actinopteri > Clupeiformes > Clupeidae > Clupea > Clupea harengus. Next base: position 346,656 of record NC_045168.1, read on the forward strand.
ACACACACACACACACACACACACACACACACACACACACACACACACACACACACACACACACACACACACACACACACACACACAGTCAGTCCTAGTCCTCTATAGACTAGGTTTAGTCTACTTCTGTGCTGTAACCTGCACTTAATCAAGAACACAGTATTGCAGACACAGTAACGAACCTGTGTCTGAGTCTTAGTCTTAGTCTAAATCTAAGTCTTATTCTCCCGCCCTAGCTCTGTCAAACCAACAAGAACCAAACGTCATAAAAAGTGTGACAGAACACGGTTTTTATACTCAAGGTCAAAATGGCTACATGCAAACAACTGACAGGGGTAAGGAGTATGGAGATTAACAGCTTGAACTGTAGATGATGCAACCTGACTGCTGGTGAGGAAATAGATGCTGATGCTTGAAATAAATCCCTAAGTGCTGAACACTCTCCTCATGGTACACAACACACACACTGCATAACCCACACAAGGTTCATGGCACAACGTATACAACACACACACTGCATAACCCACACAAGGTTCTTGGCACAACGTATACAACACACATAACCCACACAAGGTTCATGGTACACAACCTCCAATAGACTGTATAGCGAGGCCAGTTAGCCATACATTGTCGCCATGGTAAAGATTTTCTTAAATACCAGCTTAACAGTTCTGAGACAGCGCCTTACTTCACGCATTTCAGGCATGCATTTCAAAGGAATACCTCTCACACCTCTAAATGTGTTCAAGCTGATGTTAGTCACTGCTCTCATGGTAAAGCACTGCTGGAACCTGTGGCCAAGAGCCAAGAGCCAAGAGCCAGTGTTGACTCGTGCCTTGGGAGGCAAAGGTGAGTGAGGCGGTGTGAATGTACTGTATGTGTGTGTGTGTGAGTGTGTGTGTGTGTGTATGGCAGGAGGGAGGGGTGTAAAGCACACAGTCTAAACCCATAAGCCCTTGATGAGCCCCTCCAAAGCTTCCTAAAGGACTCTGACGGGACGTGTGAAAAAGAAAAATACATTTCAGAGGAAAAGAAACACCTCCAAGATGCAGATCCAGATGTTCCTCTCCTTCTCTCTCTCCCTCTCTCTCTCTCCTTCCCCCTGTCTCTGTTTGTCTCCAGGCTGCCTAAGATTTCCTAGCAGCTATTAGGAGCTGAGTTTAGCCGGCCCTTCTGGAGCCCAGGCAAGGCCAGATTGGGCCAGTGAGCCCCTGGGTCCTTGTGGCCCCCATATGGCCCCACACCTCCCCAGGGATGGCCTCTAGGGGCCGGACAGGGAGAAAGAGAGAGAGAGAGGTGGATAAGGATGGAAAGAGAAATAGCGAGAGAGGGAGAGAGAGAGAGAGAGGTGGATAAGGATGGAAAGAGAAATACAGAGGGAGAGAGAGAGAGAGGGAGAGTGAGAGAGAGGGGGCAGAGAGAGAGGGAGAGAAAGAGGGATACATATGGAAAGAGAAAGAGAAAGAGAGAGGGAGAGTGAGAGAGGGGGGGCAGAGAGGGAGCGAGAGAGAGGGGGGGAGAGAGAGGGATACATGCGGAAAGAGAAAGAGAAAGAGAGAGGGAGACGGAGGTGAGGGGTTGGGTGGGTGAGGGAGGAGGTGGATGGATCTATCTCAGTTCTGTGTTTTCTCCTGCATCCATCCAAATATTTACCCCAGAGGTGTCACAACAGAGCTGAGCAGCCAGCTGAAGCTGAAGCTTACACAGACAGACATGGTGTGTGTGTGTGTGTGTGTGAGTGTGTGTGTGTGTGTGTGTGTGTGTGTGTGTGTGTGTGTGTGTGTGTGTGTGTGTGTGTGTGTGTGTGTGTGTGTATAGCTATGTGTGACTGAACTTGTGAATGAACACTTGTATCAGAGGTAAATATCTAAGGCAGATTTTTCAGATCCGAAAAACAGAGAGGACAAAAACACACACACACACACACACACACACACTCACACACACACAAACACAAACTCTAGAGATCAGACACATCAAGCAATGAAGGTAAGCAGTCCACTACAGATTCCTGATGTGTGTCTCAAAGACCAGACCTTTTGCACTTTATAATATAAGTCCAACCTGTTATAAACTTCACCAGTCAGGCATGTATGGGGTGGGGGGGGTCAGGGTTGTTTTACTGCAGGTCTCACACCTCATATATATTTTTTGTGGTAGGGGGGTGTTTATGCTGAGTTCCTTTCAGCCCCCTCAAAGCTCTAAGCAGCTGGCCTTAGCACAAGGCATTTTATATCCGGCCTCGGCACGCACTGGGCAGGTGCTGCAGTGTGTGTGTGTGTGTGTGTGAGTGTGTGTGTGTGTGTGTGTGTGTGTGTGTGTGTGAGATTGATGGCGGCACAGTGGGGGAAAGAGAGAAAGAACCAACGACTGAAGGAATAAAGACAAATATAAATGTGAGTTTGGTTGCATGACATCACACAGAAAACACACACACACACACACACACACACACACACTGTCAAACATATAATATACACACCATACTACTGCCAAACCATGCAGATGGTTGTTAGAGAACACTTTGTGTGTGTGTGTGTGTGTGTGTGTGTGTGTGTGTGTGTGAATGTGATTCCACCTGATCTATGTTAGCTGTGACAGCTTTGTATCTGGCAGGAGGGTGTGAGGCCTGGGGGGTGGGGGTCGGAGAGCTGGGATTCCCTAAGCGTGCCAAGCAAATCCACAACCTGCACGGATTCCCGGCCGTTGCGTGCAGCGGGGCGGAGCCTTCGCCACAGCTCCCCTCTTCCCACACACCCACCCACCCACTCTCTCAGAGGCCGTGGCTAATGACGACTGATGCCCCATACCCCAACCAACACACACACACCACACACACACACACACACACACACACAAACACACACACACACACACACACACACACACACACTCACACACACACACTCACTCAGAGGCCATGGCTAATGACAGCTGATGCCCCGACCCCAACCAACCACCCCGTACAAACACACACACACTCAAATACACACATCCGCACTCAATAACACACATCCGTGCACACACACACACACACACACACACACACACACACACACACACACACCTACACACACACACACACACACACACACACACACACTCACATACACACATCCGCACATACACACTTGCATACATAAAGGCATACACACACAAACCGAACATACATACCCCCCACTCCCTTCGGCATCCTGCAGGCATCCCCTGGCTTTGGGGGTAAGGGATGGGGGTCGGATGGTGGGGGCTTGGGGGTCGGATGGTGGGGGTAGTGGTGGTGGTCGAGGGTGTTGTGCTGCCGACTTGGCTAATGGTGTTTAAGCATTAATTCCTCTGTCACCTCAATTTATGCCCCCCTATTTGCACCGACTCCAGTGACCAAACCGCCCTTTGTCCCCACAGCTCACGTCCATATCGCACATGACAATAAACCATGCCGACACTTTCTCCAAAATAATGGTCAGTCCAGGCGACAACAAAACGCCATTTAGGTCCACACTCACGCTAAGTCAGACCTTATTGAGCAGTAAGCCATTACACTGACATGGCAGTAGTGAGTATGGTATGCACTGACAGTGAGAATATAGAGACAAAAACATAAATTATACATACTTCTGTGTGCTGTACATTGCCTTGGATAAAGGACTAAAATGGTTAGTAGCGTGAAAATGTAAAACAACATGACCTGTGACAGTAAGAAAACCCCCTCATGGAAATAACAGGACAGACTACAGGGCCGAGGACTACACATAATGACCAAAGAATGACAGCATACCAGTTGCTGTTGTCAGTTGACATTCTGAGCTTTTTTCGCCTACAATTTTCTCAAAAGCAAAAATAATTACAGTAGTAGAAAGGTTAACAAAGGTTTGCCTGTGCAAAAAACAGGTGCAAACGTTTAATCAAACCTCTCCAAAAATGTCCAAGACCACCTTATTGAACTGTGTCTTTCAACCATAACATGCCTATTCGAATTTTTCACTCTGCCAGTACATAAGCAAATTTTGTTATAGATCACAGAGTTCTACTCATGATCCTTCAGTATATCTGGCCCATAATGTTAAACTATACAAAACTACAAAATGTAAAACTATACAATAATAGGTGGGAATACAAATACAAAATGCCGCTTTTTGAGAGCATCAGCAACACTGTGCCGACAAGTCCCCTCCCACCGTCCACCCAGTCCCTCTACACCAAATACAAATATGAATACTGAAAATATGACATGGATGAATATGAATACTGTAGATATGACATGGATGAATATGAATGTTGAATGGATGAAGGCACCCTGCTGTGCCCTGTAAAGACAAAGACCGCTGTAGCTGACACACCAAAGTTTTTCCCTAGCATCCAAAAATGAGCCCTAAAAAACAAGACAGTCACCCTCCCCCATTCACACACACGCACACACACACAGACACACACACAAACGCGCGCACGCACACACACAAACACACACACACACACCCTGCCTCTCGCCCCACGATCAGAAGCAGGAGGGCCAACATAAGCAGTCCAGGAGCAGCTTACGGGAGAAGGTCCATTCAGACTGTCAGGCAGGGGAAAAAGCAGCACCACCAACCCCCCCCCCCCCCCCCCCCCCAGCCGTCCCCATCCCCTGTGCTGGCCATCAGCCTTAGAGGGTCTGCTTCTCCACTGCCTCAGCCACACCTTCCAGCCCCATTACAGCATCGCTATGAAAACCACCTGTGCAAACAGTACTACAAAAGCCACTCTGTTTTCGCAAAAAGCCGTTCCTTTAATTGTCATTTAATTTTTGCCTGTAACTGACAGATGACTTTTCTTTCTTTCTTTCTTTCTTTCTTTCTTTCCCTCTTCTACTTCATCATTTTCTTTCTTCCCCTCTCTTTTTCTCTCCCTGAATCACCCACCCCCCTCTCTATTCTCTCTCTTTCTAAATGAAAATGAAAATGACAGGCATGCCCTCGCTGGAAGGCCCCTCCATGTTGTGCAACCTGCTTAGTCTCTCAACTCAGCTCTGCTTATATGACTGGGGATAAACTATTAGTTCAATAATAACAATAAACTCCACTTGACAAGCTTGCAACGCACCAGGCCGTTATTTACAAACACTGGTACTCAGCCGGGCTTGTCAAAGAGCCGGGGAGTCTGTCAGATGCCCAGCAAGTGGCTTGTTTACCGAGTAAAGAAGTGAGGATGAGTGAGGGAGAGTTAAACAGAGAGAGAGAGAGAGAGAGAGAGAGAGAAAGGAAAACATCCCAAATACATAGAGATTTATAAACCGCACCAGAGTTATGCAATGGTCAAACATGTGGCCGCCATGCAAAACAACCCTCGGCACGCAAGCCACAAGGGGTCACGGAGGATACTCCTGTGGATACTGTCTCTCTCTCTCTCTCTCTCTCTCTCTCTCTCTCTCTCTCTCTCTCTCCCTCTCTCTCTCTTTCTTCCGCCCACTCTCTTTTTCTGTGTGTGTCTCCCTCTCTTTCTCTCATACTCCCTCCCTCCCCATTTCACTTTAACTCTTTTTCTGTCTGTCCCTCCCTCTCTCTCTCTCTCTCTCTCTCTCACTCACTCTGTGGTCAGACATCTCCATTTGACAACATTCTCTCGTCCCCCCAAATAGAACTCGGTGGCATGGAAGTGATCCTCGCTCGCACGCACATCAGGCCTCAACAAGTGCAACCATTTAGCAGGTACAAGCATGGGCCCCGAGTCAAACGATAAATACAAATAATTGCATCTTTTTATGCAATTACACAGTAAATTCTTTTCAACCATAGACTTTAATGCGATTTTATCACCCAAAACTATGTAAACACGGACTGGCATTACAGTGCGAAAGTGTGAAAATGGATATGTGTGCAATAAGTTGATGTCTGTATATGCTGTGTGTATGTGTGTGTGTGTGTGTGTGTGTGTGTGTGTGTGTGTGTGTGTGTGTGTGTGTGTGTGTGTGTGTGTGTGTGTGTGTGTGTGTGTATTTGGGTTTTTGAATGACTCGTTCAAACATTACTTCAGCCCAGGCCTGTGCAGCCAAAATGCTAAGTGAGTCCCTTTGTTGTGAGACACGGCCAGAGAATAAGGCCACTGGGTTATCACATCCGCTCATTGTTCATCAGTCTTGTCAAACATCTTCACTCCCAAAACACAGACGCTAACATGAGCTCATTCTCTTACATCTCATCTAAAACATTCAGGGCTCATTTAGGGACATCAGAGAAGGCCTATGCAGATCTGTCTTGATTAGTTGTTTGCTAATCTATACTGATCTTTGTGATTCTCTGTCAATTTGTTTGGGGTGGGGGGGTGGGGGGTGGGGGGTTGTCTTACGAATGGGGGTCTAAGGCTATTGAGAAGGTTCGTCTCATTAGGATAAAACGACAGCTCGGATGTCCATACAACACATTATCACGATTGTCTCGCACTTCGTCAAGGCTGAAATTTAGGTGCTAAATTGGTCATTACAGCTAGGTTCTTGGTGAATGTGCTCCTTTTTTCTATGTCTGGCGGGGCGGTGGTGGCGGGGCGGTGGCGGTGGTGGTGATGGTGGGGGTGGGGGGTAGTGTCGGATGAGAAAACAGCCAAGAAATCTGATTATTGACCTTATTTTTGTGAGTTCAGTTCATCATGTTGTTATCCCTGTGTTTGTGTTTTCTGAAAGTTGAGATTATTCTAAAGGCTAACGTAATCACAGTCGCATCCCTTGTGAATCACTTCAAATGGCTTAAGCATGTGCGTGTGTGTCTCATTGTTCTATTTTTGCTTCAACAAAGAAGATGGGTTGCTGTCAAGTGTGTGTGTGTGTGTGTCTGCTTGTGTGTGTGCATGTGTGTGTGTGTGTGTATGCACTTCCTGAAAAAAAGAGTGAAGAAATCAGGAATTGTCCCATTGTGTTCTATACAGAAAGCAAACGTCCCCTTTTGACCGCTAAAACATTTTATTTCTCTCTTTTGGAAATTACATCTCCAAACTACTTTCCGCCTGTAAAACTTGTGTCTCAGAGCATGAGACTTTTAAAAAGTATATATAGAGCAAGTCCTCTGGATGACCATGGCGAGGAATGTGGTAATGCCATATGGGCTAATATAAACAGTGCACAATAGAAGCCAATGTGTCCTCCGCCTGACACCCTCGTTAAACTTTGGGAGAAACTCCCAGGCCTGTAAGGAGAATCACACAAAATCCCACACTAAATTTGTGCTACCCCACCCCCACACACACACACACACACACCCCTGCACAGGCATGGGCTGAAGTAATGTTTGAACTAGTCAGTGATTCACACACACACACACACACACACACACACACACACACACACACACACACAAACACACATACACACACACACACACACACACACACACACACACACACACACACACACACACACACACACTACACTACTAGAGCGTGTAGCGCGTGGCCATCCACTGCTCTCTCTCTGTGTCTCCTTTACTCTCTCTGTCTGTTTCTATCTGTTCTCTCTTTCTCTTTGTCTCTGACTATCTCTGACCCTCTCTGCTCTCTAGCTTTGAGTGTAATTGGCTGTGAGAACAGCCTCCTCCCTGCAGAGTGCTGGGGACAGAGAGAGAGAGAGAGAGAGAGAGAGAGAGAGAGCAAGCGCTCGCACTGGAGATGAGATGGGCTGTAAATATTGACATTCGGTGGCGGCAGGGAGAAGGGGTGGCGCTAGGCCTTCTGACCCATCACACACAAACACACATACATATACACATGTGCACACACACACACACACACACACACACACACACACACACACACACACACACACACACACACACACACACACACACACACACACACACACATACATACAACATCCACTGCATTATCAGTTCCCTTGATACCCCTCCCCCCTTCATTCATTGACTTCCCCTCTTCTCCTTCTCTGTCTTTCTAACAACTCCCTCTAATTTAGGCTTTCTCTGTCCTAAACTCTTTCTGTCTCTCCCCCCCCCCCACACACACAGAGACAAACACATTGTATTTCTCACACAATCTGTGTCATCCCTCCCTCTCTTTCTCTCTCTCACACACACCCTCTCCCTCCTCTCACACATATGGTCCTTGCAGGGGTATAATGCGCTGCATGAGAGTGGCGGGCTGTTAGTCCCCCATTCCTCCCGCATGCAGTATTCATGCTCCATGCGCCGTGCTCATCTCACCACGCTCGTACACATCCCATTATTTACACACACAAGGCTGGAACTCATACCTACAGCAAATGTTGTTTTCTTTCGGTCACCCTGTCTTTTTCTCTCTCTTTTTCTCTCTCTCTCCCTCTTTGTTCTATTGTCTCTCGCTCCGCTCAAACTGTGCACCTGCGGGCTGCCATACAGACCTGTTAAACTGAAGGTATCCTCTTTGTCCCTCGCTCTGTGCTCATCTGTGTGTCCTCTGAAATGGCCGACATTGAGAGGCTCTCTAGGACTGTATATTTCCTGGTAAGACGTGAGACAGTGCAGTGCTGTGGCTTTAACACACTGACCCTCAGAGGCACGATAACCCATTAGGTGTCATGGGTGGCAGTGAGAGATTACGGGTCATGAATGAAAACGAGAGGATAGCAGAAAGAATGACCCATTTCAGAGCATTTGGATTGCAGGGGGTGAAATCAGCATGCAATTATCGAATGACAAACAAAGTAAACAGGGGAAGAGGTACTTTGGTGGCGGTGGATGCTTGTGATGAAGTATTACGAGTATTACACACAAGCACGCACACACAAACACACACGCACATAAATGCACGCACACACACACACACACACACACTCCATTCAGACTTTCAACAGGACTAACAGGAGCTGACTGGGACCAGTCCGTGATATTCCGAGCCGACATTCCCCGGAGCTGGAACTGGACACCCGGATCTGATCCGTGAGCTCCCGCCGACAGAAATAATCCAGCTTTTTTTCCCCCCTCCTCAAACGGGGTCTTTTTATATCCTGACCATCTATGCACGCTATCTGCCTCTTTTTTTACCCGCTCCGGTTTGAATGCCTTTTTATTTGTGTTGCCTCAACAGTCGCCGGCTATTAAAGGAGTGAGATAAGGATCAGTGACTGCGTCTGGCTGCACTCACACTGCACTCACACTGAGACCCTCTGCTAGCACTGTAGTAGCAGTGTGTGTGTGTGTGTGTGTGTGTGTGTGTGCGTGTATGCGTGTGTGTATGTGTGTGTGTGTGAACATGTACAGTATGTTTGCATATGACTTATGTGTGTGCGCTCTGTGTGCTTGTGTTTGACTACTGTATTCTTGGGTGTGTGTGTGTGTGTGTGTGTGTGTGCATGTGTGTGTGCCTGTGTGTGTGAGCACTCGCATATTGAAAGAGAGAGGAAGCTCGCTCATTTCTGCCGGCTGGTCTCCTGCTCTCCTGTGTGTGTGTGTGTGTGTGTGTGTGTGTGTGTGTGTGTGTGTGTGTGTGTGTGTGTGTTCAACAGATCGTTTTCATAACCACTTCTCTGAGGTCAGAGCCTCGTCTGCTGCAGTCACGCAATCCCCCGCCCGCTGCTGTCCCCCCTCCCTCTACTACAGCAGGAGACTCTTAAAGGGCCAGCGCACCCAATTCCTCAACCCATGCTATTGCCTGCACTCTACTGCCGCTGTTCAACCACATTATACTTATTACATATACGGCTTATATATCTGTTGCAGTATGCAGGATTGACTAAAATAAGGGCTTTATAGATGAGAAAACATTTGTGTCTGTATGTGAATGTGTCTGTCAATGCATGTGTGTGTGTGTGTGTGTGAATGTGTGTGTCTGTCTGTCTGTCTATGCATGCTTGTGTGTTTGCGTCCGTCTGTCTGTCTGTCTATGCATGTGTGTGTGTGTGTGTGTGTGTGTGTGTGTGTGTGTGTGTGTGTGTGTGTGTGTGTTTGTGTTTGTGTTTGTGTCTGTCTATCTATGTATGTGTGTGTGTGTCTTTATATCTATCTATCTATTGGTCCTTAAATGGTTCAACATTCAAACAAAGCATGGCTTAAACATTTTTTGATCATCAGCTGTTGGTGATACCATTTGTGGAAGTGGTTTTGAGGTTGTAAAAGGAGTTGAGATTAAGCTTATAGATAGACCAAGCCTAACCCACTTGAACACACTCCATCTGACTATGTTGCCAATAAAAACATCAGAGCAGCACACAAACTCAAAAAGGTGTGAAAGTATAATTTGCATAAAGCACATTGGTTCATCTGTTGCAAGAGCCCACAAAGAGTCTCCATCAGTTTTCAGATAGGACTATGACTAATATCTGCCTAACCAGTGTCCCGCCGCGCTTGCAGACACACGCACCATCCACACGCACCATCCACACACGCACACACACACGCACACGCGCACACCCACACACACACACACACACAAACACACACACGTAGATGTACACACAATAACACACACACACACACAGTGTCACTCTGTGCTATAAACCAGCCTCTGCCACTTTCCACTTGTTTGACAGGCGGCTGGTTTAAAGTGAGAATGCCCCTAACGAGAACATTAACTGAGGGTGATGACGTAACGCCTGCTTAGCCCCTTCCACACAAGAACGAAGAGCTCCCTATGTGTTTCGGTCAGCACGGGCCATGACATGCTAATGACTGTCTGGAATTCTGGCATTCCAGCCTGCAGGGACAAAGACGCCGATTGTCGGAATGCTGTCCGTCTGCATTGGACCCGTTCCGGATGGGCAACATCAGGCGGGACATTTACTGAAAGTCACCTCTAGTCACATAGGCAGTAAGCAGATTCGAATCTGAGGTTAGACGGTGTGGAATACAGCGTGCAAAATGGCAGGGAAAATGTGCGTTGGTTGTCAACGTTTAGAAGACAGAGGCAAGTTGCGTGTGAAAGTGAGGCTGGTAACGAAGTCGCCTAATTAAATCCAACCTTCCCAAAAGATGAACCACGCACGAGAAAAAGGCTAGCAAAGGGTGGGGGTCAGGGCCATTTGGATGTACTTTGATGTAGCGGCGTGTTAAGGCTAATTCCCTTAGCTTCCAAGATCGCTGTAATTTAATGTCTCGTCTGCACGATCGCTCTCACATGTCACTCCGCGTCTCCTCCAAGAACTTTAATGCGCTCTCCGAAAGATCCGAGTGCGCAACGCCATGGCCCCGCGGTGGCACACCACAGCAACCCCGGGAGCACGTCAGATGGTTTTTGGTGAAATAGAAAGTGGCGACTGCAGCCTTCTGTTCCCGCTTGGAGACTTCTGCTTATCGCTTCTCAGTACGTCAGCTCCTCTGCACGAGAGCACTTAGCAATAAATAGTAACAAATACCCAGCAACGCTCCCTCTTTCCCCTCCACCCTACCCACGATCACCAGCGACTCCACCACTACTGCTAACTCCTTCCAACTTCCACCCCCCCCTCCCCCTCCACTTGCCCCCACCCCCACCCCCATCCTGTGGTTCGCAGGCCAAACCATCGCACGCAAGCTGGCACAGCTCACCCCAGAGGGCTTTCCAAAAAAGCCGAGTCACTCAGGAGCCCTAGTGTGAGGTTTTACCAGCACTCCAACATCTGACTCACTCTGCACAGAAAGAAAAAAAGGCACAGGGAGAGAGTGTGTGAGAGAGAGAAAGAGAGAGAGAGAGAGAAGGAGAAGTGTAGAGGTTTGCGGAACAACACATTATCACCCTGTGTGCTGTTATCCTCAACAGCGAGCGCTAGCAGAGTCTGGCTTTGAGTCCCGATGTGTCATTTCACTTTTGCAGGTTAATGGCATCCAGTCATTACTCATGAGAAATACTAAAAAGATGTGGCACTGATGTATTAGGGGATTCTATTTCCATTTAACCTATTCAACTTATGTTTTTTTTTTCATGTACTCCTGTCCAGTTAATCTAACATGAAGTGTGTTCTGGGTATTCTGCTGATAAAAATCTTAGAGGTTCCACTTCACACTTGATAAATGTGATAAATGGTTCACCGGGTTCCCTTGTAAGGAATTTTTTTGAGTCTCAACAAGTATCTTTTTTAAACCCAGAACTGGCTTGCTTTATACTGTAGGTTGTGTATTGAATTTGTAATCGTTTTAATGTCAAGAACTATTTTAGCATTTTTTTTTTCGGAGCAGATGGCCCCTGGTTGGACTACAGGGCTGGGTTGCTGTGGAGAGTAGAACACGGACATAGGCTGTGTCTGACAGTAGTGGCTTTGGCTTCCCGGCCATCCCAAAGGACAAAGGCCCAGATAGATTTTCAGCTGTGTGACCAAAACAATATGAAAGGATACATGAGTCATTTCCTCCACTGAACTGTGGTGTGTGTGTGTGGGTGTGTGTGTGATAGAGAGAGGGATGGCTATTCTTTATCAATCTGGGTGGTCCATTCAAAGGCTGACCTAAATCTTCTGAATTAAATCTATTCTTCATCAAACATATATCCCATCAGAAAGTGTATATGTCACAGTTCAATTTCATTTCATTTACTAGATGCAGTAATAAATCATGTCTTATTAATTAAAAGTTGGTCATGTAAAAGTTAAACATGTTAAATAAAGAGTTGTATATTTGTAACTAAGTCATAGTTAGTTGATCATGGATATGAAACGTTTAAGCTATTAAGCAATATTAACAAACAATTCTTCTTCAACATCTAAAATGACTTAAGTAATTTTAATTACTTGACTAAATCCTACAATCATACAAATTAACGATTACGGAGGTCAATGTTCATGATGTTTTCAAGTTTGAACAAATGCATTACTTGCTAGCTATAAGAACTATGCAAACTTTATTCATTCATATTTACAGTGGGATGCATGTTTAATAACGATTGATAGAATTCAGTAGATTTAGGTCAGCCAATGAGTTGACCACCATTATTGATATAATACAGATTAGCCCTGTTCTCTCTCTCGCTCTCGCTCTCTCTCTCTCGCTCTCTCTCTAGCCTTATGAAACAAAGCTATATCATGTTGGACATAAACGTTTTGCTGCGCAACAGGATTTCAAAGTCACCCAGTGTTCCCTGGGCTGCACAGCCTTCTTTAAACTCCTCTTGGGTCAGCTCTCTCTCTCTCTCTATTCCTGCAAAGCCAGCTGATGAAGGATTATATCTGTGTTCATGCCTCAGCTGTTTTAATGGAGAAGTACCGGGACATTCAGACTCAACCTCAGTCTCAGTCTCCCCGCTCCCATTCATCGCGAGTCTGCTGCGCACTAGGACGTAACTAACTAAGCTTTGCTCACTCACTGCAGGTTCGTGTGTGTGTGTGTGTGTGTGTGTGTGTGTGTGTGTGTGTGTGTGTGTGTGTGTGTGTGTGTGGATGGAGGCACTCAGTCACAGATCATACACTCATTCATGCGACAGCAGTTTGTAACAGTGGAGAATGGTGTAATCTAGAGACATACAGTACTGTACGACAGGATCAGGGCAATACAGAAATGAGCACAATTTGGGAATAACGATTTGGGCGCTAAGTATTATTACTGGCAAATTTCATATTCGTATTTAAAAAGCATTAATTATTGCTAAAATGTTCCTGATGTGTTGAATTAATTATATATGTATGTCCGTACCGTATACACATGTACGCTGAAAGTGACCGGTTTGGACACACTTACCTACTAAGAAAAAAGTCCTAGATTGTCCATGTGGAAGGCCCTCTGTAACTCTCTCTCTCTGTGTGTGTGCGGGTGTGTGTGTGTGTGTGTGTGTGTGTGTGTGTGTGTGTGTGTGTGTGAGAGTGTATGATTAAGCATTAGTCAGTAGGGGTTTGCCGGCTCCTGGAGTCCAGGGTGGGTGTGTGCTGGAACAGCCGTGAGTGTGAACGCTCCATGATCGCAGAAGATTGAACTAAAGAGAAGCAAATTACAGGCGGAGCAGTGTGTGTGTGTGTGTGTGTGTGTGTATGTGCATATGCATGTGTCTGTGCATATCTGTCTGTGTATGTGTGTGTGTGTGTGTGTGTGTGTGTGTGTGTATGTGTGTGTGTGTGTGTGTGTGTGTGTGTGTGAGCCCAACTGACAACACATCAGCTACAACAACTCCAACAACTACTTTTGGGTGACAACCCCACGTCAGACAAGTTGCTTTAGGAGCACAGCCAAAAATCCCTTCCGCATTTGATGCTAATTTAGCTTTACTCCGCTGAAAGAAATGAGGGGGGAAACAGCTAGTCATCAGGCGAGCACATTTGTAAGGTACTAACAATCAACACTGATAACCCCATCATGGCCTGCTCAAAATATTATTACAATTGTTATTCTAATAAGAGATTGCCAGATATAATCAATGTTCAGCTTCAGGGCACACACACTCACACACACACACACACATACACACACACACACACACACACACACAGACCTACATGGAACACGCAGATATCTGCTTCACATGATTTGTTTCTATGCACCTACACATCATATAAATATTATTCAGTTCAGTCCTCCTGATAAAATAACTACATGCCACGCATGTGGCTAATAGTTGGGACTATAACATTGGTTCATTAGCAAACAAATAAATCAGTCAGTCCAGTTTATAATAACACTTGTTAATCTGCATTAACTGTAGTGTATACATAGAAACCTGAGCTCAGACACCTTAAATGTAAACAAGGTGTGCATGGACAGTATGTAAGGGAGCCGCTGTTTGTTGTAATGTAGAGGACTATGTACAACATACTATATTTCATACTATAATAATCTGGATGCCTTACTGTTCTGTGTTTGGAACAGAAGTAAGCAAATGTATGGAGGTAATAAACGAAACATAAGTTTTAACATTCTTGTCGTAAAACTTCAGTCCCAAAACAATGCAAGGTTTTATCATTATCACAGTGGCATGTGACAGGACATAGCATTAGCCGTAACTCGTTTATGACATATTGAGGTCATTTTCTCATTGTTTACACAACATTGCGTGCAAAGACTTGGGTATCCCAGAGATCCAATTGCCCTCTGAGAGACAGGCCATGACTTTATGAATGTGCTCTTTGAGCGGCCAAGGCCGTAGACAGGCTGTATTTATCCAGTAATGGGAGCGAGGCTACTTCAAACGGTCTCTGGGCTTTGAATTGATGTTATTATGGCCGGGTCTTAACTGAGTTGCACAGCTATGTCAGTGAACTGGAGGTGTACAGTGCCCTTAAATTATTATTATTATTATTATTATTATGTGTCTGTATGTGTGTTCATCATTCACATGCACAGGAAATCTGACTTCCTACAAGTCATCAAATTCCAAAACAACCTTGCGGCCACATTTGACAGACACATAAACAACGCATAAATGTACGACATGAGAAGACACTTCAAAGAGAGGAACAAAGCATTAAAACCCACAAGAACACGACAACACACTTAGACAAGCCACTAATGGACACACACTAAACTCCACTCTCACACAGTCAGAGGCACCTCGGCACATACAGTATGTCCATTCAAATGATTACCAAAACAGGCTGGAAAACAGAGACCCATTTACACTGTCTTTATGGCACACTTCTGTGAAGAAGAAGAGGAAGAAGAAGAAGAAGAAGAAGAAGAAGAAGAAGAAGAAGAAGAGGAAGGAGAAGGAGAAGAATTAGAAGGGGAAAAGGAGATGGACATTTCTTGCCCATCGGGGTTTGAAGTACTGTGTATTTAAATCTCGGGTATCTGGAAAAAACAAACAGTTGCGTCAGCGCCAAAGGAGAATTCCGGGGCTCCGCACGCGAGAAGGGCGGGTGATACACCAGAGAGGCTTCAGAGAGGCAGCTGCAGAGTATATGAGCGTAGCATACTGTTCCCGCGCCGCGCCAATTTAAACACGATACTCCGGGGGCAATGTAAACAGAGCCTGGCACTGGACTCCTCACTCGCACTACATTAAAGCTTGAGCGTGGCCGCGCTTCTTGATCTCGAGATCATGTTTCATTCCTTTCGAAGAGGACTTGTGAGAGGAAAACGGACACATTTGGCATTGATGGTCCTCAAAGTCCTAAAAAGGGAACCACTTTGTGAAGGATGTCACTTGTGTGAAGGTTAAGAAAGGTTTAGCATGGCTCGTTCCCGCACACTGTGTGCCAACACTTAGCATGCTGTGATGTGGAGCGCAGTCCTAATTACGCCTGCAAGTGAAGAGCTAAAGCGAGAGGATACTGTAACAGATCTAAACATTAGCTGATCGCGATCGTCATTTAAGCACATCCTGATGGAATGGCTAAGCACATTAGCTGTACCAGTGTAACTTAAATCCAGAAATGTCTTTCAAAGAAAGCAGTAAATGGCAGCTATTTTTACTTTAAAAAGGCTCAGAGCTCTATTGAGGTGAAATGTATTTAGCTGACCTAATTGACCAAGTGAAATAACCTGTTATCAACAGGACACTGACACTATATTGCAATCTAGAAGTGTTCTAATAGCAATCAATTAGGCCTATAAAACATTGCAGGGTGGTAGGCTGCCAAGTTGACATTACAATTGATCCTCACTGTTCTAGAAAATACTTCAGAACAGTTTCTGTTCTGTGTCACTGTTTTGGTTCCAAGGTGACCCAGAGCGAATGACAGGGCAAAGGGTGGAGATAAATGATGCCATGTAATGCCATGCCCCTGAGGATTGTTATCACACCCTATTGTGCCAAGCCAATGACCTTTCAAAGCCTGTGACATCAATACCTCTCAGGTGATTGACAGATGAGTTCCACTGTTGCCGATGAGGAGATTGTTCCAATGAGCACTTTCCTAATGACATGGGATCAACCTCGAGTCAGCCTGGAATCAAAACAGATGTAGCCTATTTGAGCGCTAGTGTAGCATTTTATTAGCGTGAACTTCTAAATCCCTTGCTCTTCAGCATTAGCCTAGCTGCCTATCATGAGGTAGCCATGGATCACTGAAAGCCCACATGAAGTGGTATTAAAAGAGGAAAGAGATTACTGTGCTGCCACTTCACAGTTAACCGAAAGTTCATGCCATTAGCTATCATCATCTGACTCATGCTAAACACAAACATCTAGAAGTAAGGCGGTAAACGAAGGAGGGAAAGAACGCCTATTTAACCTGGGGTCCAGAGTGCGCAAATCAGTACAAGAGGAACACCTCAAGGCCAACTATCCAGATAAATTTCCCTTTTCGCCTGGAATAAGAATTGGGAGAGCACCTGGTCTAGATGTTGGGTTTCAAAAATGTTTTATGAATATTTCATAGTAATTCATTCCTCAGAAGTCTTTTTTTTTAAAGCATGATCTATTTATTTAGTACACAATGCCACAGTGCATTTCAAGTGCAGAGTTTGAAATTATTTGTCATTCCATTTGTGAGGGAATCAGCCTGCGTACTTAAATGTTAAGCTTTCAACTTTAGTTTTGCCGTGTAATCCTAGCATCCCCTTGAAGTAAACAGAAATCTTGTGGACAGATGTTGTCATTTTGCTCTCAATCAGAGGGGCAGATTACAGACTAGGCCAGTGTGAGGGGAAGACAGATGAGACCTCTGGATTTGGGTTTCTGTCGATCTGTCTTACTGCCACGCTGCCCACACCTACACTTCTGGCAGGTCTGACAAGCCCTGTGTGTGGCTTGAATGTTTTCTCCAAAAGCCTCCATGTGGGTGGGTCTCCGGAGTTGGGGGTTGTGGTGATGGGGAGTGTGCGGGGTTCAGAATGACTGATTGCCTACTCACACGACAAAGTGAAGCAGCCCCCTAAAACATGTTTTCTTTTCAACCCTCCGGGACATTTTTTGAATTATCTTCTTTTTTTTCGCTTTTTAAACTTGTGGGTGTCAAGCTGCCACAAGAATGCTATACTGTAGGTGATGAGAGCTGTCCATGATGGATGGATATTTTTCCCTACTCAGAAAGACAAAAACAAACGGACAAAGCTGTTGTCCAGTAGACCACCACTGCACAGTACAACGCTCCTGTAGCTTCCCTGTTGTGTGTGTTGGGGAGAATTCATCAAAAGCTTACAGTGCCACCAGGGAAACATACTCATTCTCATCCTCCTGCCCCCTCTGCCTCTGTGGGGTTTTTAACCCACAGCGGCTTCACTCTAAAACATTAGGGGCCTCAAGAGGCATCCACTGCCTCCGCCGTGCCCCGAGGGGCCCTGGCAACATGATGTCATTAAGCACCCGCGGATCCAGCCCCAACACACTCACACACACACATAAGCTCTCTCTCACACACACACAAATATGCACATATACACACACACAAACACACACACACACAAGCTCTCTCTCTCTCTCTCTCTCTCTCTCTCACACACACACACACAAGCTCTCTCTCTCTCTCACACACACACACACACACACACACACAAGCTCTCTCTCTCTCTCTCTCTCTCTCACACACACACACACACACAAGCTCTCTCAAACACACACAAATATGCACATACACACTCACACACACTCACACATGTAAACATTCACATGTTCTCACACATGTGCACACACACACATTCAGACACACTTACACACACACACCTTCCGAAATCCAGTGGCATTAATGGCAGCGTGTGCATGTTTACAGTAGAACACTTGAGACATACCTTCCTTTCTTCTGGCTCACAAATTATGCCTCCGGGCTGCTGAGCCCCTGCCAAGAAGTAGTCACGCAACGGGCTCGGCAGCGAAGAACTAGAGCATTCATTACTCCCACAAACTGTCCTCTGCCACTTCTCATTCAAGGCAATTATTCCCTTATGCGTTTGGAACACTCCTTCAGAAACAACCAACCTCTCTCTCTCTCTCTCTCTCTCTCTCTCAGAATGATGTTTTGATTTTTTTTTATTGGGCAGGATTTCACTCTCTCACTCTTTCTCTCTGTCTCCACAGAGCAAGTCAGTTTGAATATGCCAAAGAGGCATGGGAAAAACTATTTACATCATCTTGAAAACAGTAGGCTGTGGATTGACATGTACTGTTGAGCACAAAATGTATTTAGTTTCATATGTCAAAGCCTTAGATATGTAACATTTGAGTAAATGATATTAACTTAAATATGTGAAATAAATAAATAAAGTGTTTTAAAATTTTGCAAAACGTTACTAACTTATTAATGTTATTTACAGATAATACAGATCAACACAAAATCTTTGAACCAGATTCTAATGTTACACCTCTTTACAAACCGCCCCTTCAGCCCCTTCCAATTGTCACTGTCTCAATGGGCAATTACTTCATTGTCTGTCTTTGTCTCCCAAAATAAGCTGGGTGACCCTTGCTGAGACCCAACTGACCAGAATAGCTGACCCTATCCATTAAATAATTAATGGATCTTGTTAACGCTAGGATCAGCGTCCGGACCCTGGATTGGCAAGGAGCTCTCTCTCTCCCTCTCTCTATCTCTATCTCTCTCTCTCTATCTCTCTCTTTCTCTCTCTCTCTCTCTCTCTCTCTCTCTCTCTCCCTCTCTCTATCTCTCTCTTTCTCTCTCTCTCTCTCTCTCTCTCTCTCTCTCCCTCTCTCTCTCTCTCTCTCCCTCTCTCTCTCTCTCTCTTTCTCTCTCTCTCTCTCTCTGCGTGACAACTCCTGAGCACTCAGGCACAAGCAACTGGCAAGATGAGGCTTGGATGCAGGCCAATGGGTTCACGGTAGCTGATCCGTTTCATGTAATCAATTACTTGCTTGTAAAAGTCTTCCTGAATGCCTGCTCCCGACATGAAAGGCCTGTTTTTTAAACTTGTTTAAATCAGTAAAAAAAAAAATGCTGATGAGAGGAGTGCCTTGGCTGAGAGGACTGGGTGAATTTGCATTACTGGAAAAGCAGGAGAATAACTCTTTTTTTTTTGTTCTAGTATGAGGCAAAAGGAAAAACCTAAATCATAAGAGCTATTACGATGTCCTTTGGACTTTATGGTTTTTGAGACAGTGTCAAAATGAATACATCATAGAAACAGCTGATTATTCAAGCACAGCTAAAACCTGAAACGAAAAAAAAAAAAGAATTATCGCACAGTTGAACTTTTTCCATAGAAATGACACATTTGTTGCCATAAATTGATCACGAGTTTTAACTATTCTTTACAGTCATAATTTCCCCTTTGATTAGGCTCAGAACTATTACATGGTAACCACAACCCGTGCAGTTTGCATTTGAACCTACAATGTCTGAAAATATTCCATTATTGACATTGAGCAGTAAAGCCCCTTTTTCCACCATGGTCACCACCTCTCATCCCAGATTGAAATGTAGGAGCGGACAGCACACTGAGGGGTCATCAGTTCGCCTGTCCGCTCCCACAGGGCTGAGTCGTCCACTTGACCGTGATCGGAGTGGACAGACTCAAACATTGCTGTTGACCCAACGGAAGCTCCTCACTCTTCACAACAAGGCTGAGAAACGCAAAGCAACACCTCCCTGCACGGTGCCGTGCCACACCGCACCACACCACTCCTTACTATGCCTCAATCCCAGCTTAGTCTCTGCCAGCGCTGACACTCCAAGACGAGCTCCCCTGCTGTGTGTTTTTGGGTGGGGTGAGAGTGTGTTTGTGTGTGTGTGTGTGTGTGTGTGTGTGTGTGTGTGTGTTGGGAGGGGGTAATTCACTTATGGCCTTTTGTGATCCGTGGGCTTTGTTAACATGTGATCACTGAAGCGAGGTGGCACGAGAGGCCAGGCGCGGACAAAAGGGCGCATCATTCATGCCTTTGATGCGAATGACTAATGAGGACGACAGTGTGTTAGGACGCGCTCATGTATCCGAGCTGCTCCTCTAGCTGCACTATCAAACAAATGAGAAGACGAGGATAGGAGGGGGGCGGGGGGGTCACAAGGTCAAAGAGAACCGTAATCTTGTTATGAAAACAACGTTTAATGCAAGTGAACTTTAAAAGAATCATTACGGATGGTTCTCGAGTGAACAAACAAACAAACACTGGACCTTAATGATGTTCGGAGAAAAAGAAACGAAGCGATGCAATTCAAGTGGCACATAATGAATAAACAAAGTTAGTATCATCCATGGATGGCGAACATGTCCTCATAGTCATGTTGAAACATAGTTGCCATGATAGATTCAATCAGCGCACTAAGTACGAAAGACACAGCACTCCAACTTTGGACACTTGTTAAGACAGGCCATGGGCAGTCGCTCTCTACAAGAGTCCTTCAGAGACGGCCTCCCCAGTGAGGCATGTGCTGATCAAAGGGGATCTTTCTGGAAGAGAGCAGGGTCAGCCATGTCAAAGAGGGAGATGGATCTCTTGTCCAGTTAGAACCGGGCTAACAGCTTATCTGAGAATGACCTCACAGCTTCCTATGCATGCAATAATTTGCTGGGACTTTGCTTATTTATCTATATTCAATGCTATACATCAGTGATACATGATTTACACAGTATTTGTGATAATATAAGCGTGAATTTAACAAAAACTTCAATAAAGGATTGAAACTGCTAGTTTAAAGTAGGGGTTTGTTCATGTTTTCATGAAATGATGTTAATGCTATGGTAAATAAAACCTTAAAGTATGTATGATATACAACACTTGTAAAGGGTGCTTTAATAACTGCTATACAATGCTGCATTTTATGTATATATATATATATATATATATATATATATTATCCATTCATGAGTGAAGTAAACAATGTTCACATAGGGGGACATACATTCCTGCAAACGCGTGATGAAAAGGTCACGCGTGCAACTTCTGACATATGAAATCTTCCTCCCCTTTCAAATGTTCCTCAGGGCAGCTAAACTGCAGAGAGGCCAGGGGCCACCCGCTCCCCTGCGCCACGCCACCCTTCCGTCACAGTCAATGCACCCCACACACTCATAAGCACAGTGGCATACAGCTCACAGCAGCCCCACACCCTACATCAGGATGCAGGGAGGACTGGAACACGCACACCAGTCTACCTCCGTACAATTGCAAATACTGACAGGTCTGTTGGCAGAGAGAACATGTATATCATTGTGCTGCCAAATTAAAGGTCAAGTGAAAAGTTCTTTGTTTGTGATGTATACACTATATATACTCCAATTTGCTTGAAATATTCTTTGCAAGACAACATATATATTTAGGGACACAGGCTTTGTTATTTATATATATATATATCTTTATATATATATATATATATGCACTGTATCTCATACAGAACAGTGATGCTAATTTAGAAAAAAAATCCAGTTGCAATTGTAAAAATTAAATTTGAGCAAATTTGTATATATTGTTCACATTATGACACAACTACTATGTGACTATGATTTGGTACCGCTCCCAGAGGCATCAATGCAACATCACGTTGGGCTCTGATATCTGTTTGAAATATCGCCTTATGCAAGCCACCATTGAAAAAATATTTCCTCTTTGCCTTGTTGAGCTGTAAGACACTGGTGACCTCAGCTACATTCTAATTCTGTCCTAACTCTCCCTCTTAAGCAATGCAAACAAAACATCTCAAATCCCAAAAACATATGCAAAGAGGAACAGAGACCAAAAACGGGGGCAACATCAGGATCAACATATGATGCAACCACTAGCAACTTCAAGCACTATGACTTGATCTGCTCTGACAAATAGCAAAGCATGGAAGCCTACATGGATCATTTTTTCAGCGCACTCTGATGTAACAAACACACTGAAGCCCATTTCCCCGTAGCCTATTTGGTTATCTGAAAATTCAAGTGCTTTAATAAAGGGATTAGATGCAGCGTGGGGAGGCACATTAAGTTATCCCTTAATATCCTTTATCCACAGTAGTGTCCAAATGGCCGAACGCTAACGTGGCAACAAACGCCCGAACCACATGGACGGAAATCCCTTGTTGATGAGATTTAACAAAAGCCCATTACCACTGTTTGTCATATTCCTCTATATACCACCCAATGCAACTCTGACCATAGTAGTGAATGCTGTGTTTGTTTCCAGGGCTGTCAGCAGCGTAGTTCCTATGACCCAGCACTTTCTGCAGACTAGGGCAGAGGGGAGACGAGGGTCGTGACACGACGGTGAACTTTCGAAAGCGGACCCGGACGGGCGTTCTGACGTGGGTGTGACGCACGAGGAGAGCGGGACTCGGGGCCGCTGCGTTGGCTCTTCCCCATTTCAGGGCCCATATTTAGAGGCGAGCCAGCCACATAGAGATCAGCAGGGCCGACATTGCAGACGCCTCTTGCCCAAGTGTGTTTCCTCCCCGCCGGACCCAGACACGGACGCTTGTGAAAGAACAGAGACATGCACCTCGAGCACCCAGTCAAGTCATGACACCGTCAGCACCTGAACTTGAGCCCCCAACAGCGAACTATGATCCTGACTCATCAAAATATACCTCATGGAGTATGGCGCATTTAACATAATTGCTTATTTCTCCGACACTGTTTGTATATTTATGTTGAAGCTAGATATTACACAACGAAATTGTGTGCACTATG